>NC_133334.1:254754966-255054966 GCF_042186555.1 Aquarana catesbeiana
TTGTGTGCTAGTGAGGCCGCATTTATGGGTGCTGATGTTACTGTATTTATGGGTGCTGATGTTACTGCATTTATGGATGCTGATGTTAGGCCGCATTAATGGGTGCTGATGTTACTGCATTTATGGGTGCTGGTAAGGCCGCATTTATGGGTGCTGATGTTACTGTATTTATAGGTGCTGATGTTACTGCATTTATGGGTGCTGATGTTACTGCATTTTTGGGTGCTGGTGAGGCCGCATTTATGGGTGCTGAAGTTACTGTATTTCTGGGTGCTGGTAAGGCCGCATTTATGGGTGCTGATGTTACTGTATTTATAGGTGCTGATGTTACTGAATTTATGGGTGCTGATGTTACTGCATTTTTGGGTGCTGGTGAGGCCGCATTTATGGGTGCTGATGTTACTGTATTTATAGGTGCTGATGTTACTGCATTTTTGGGTGCTGGTAAGGCCGCATTAATGGGTGCTGATGTTACTGCATTTATGGGTGCTGGTAAGGCCGCATTTATGGGTGCTGATGTTACTGTATTTATAGGTGCTGATGTTACTGCATTTATGGGTGCTGATGTTACTGCATTTTTGGGTGCTGGTGAGGCCGCATTTATGGGTGCTGATGTTACTGTATTTATAGGTGCTGATGTTACTGCATTTATGGGTGCTGGTGTTACTGCATTTTTGGGTGCTGGTAAGGCCACATTTATGGGTGCTGATGTTACTGTATTTATGGGTGCTGATGTTACTGAATTTATGGGTGCTGATGTTACTGTATTTATGGGTGCTGATTTTACTGCATTGTATTTTAATGAGTGTGAGTGTGCCAGTGGGTTGGCATCATCAGTGATTTTTGTATCAGTGTGTGCCCGTGGGCCATTGTGTGTGTGCCAGTCAGCATGTGTATTTGAGTGTATGGGTCATTGTCAGTGAAAGTGTATGTCTTTGAGTATATTAATTATATGTGTGTGTGTATATATATATATATATATATATATATATATATATATATATATTGGAGAGCACCAGGCCTGACAGTCCACTTCTATCAATCTTCAGGTGTATCGCAAAACCATGAAACCTTTCTTGATGAAGAAGAAGGAAGGTGGAGCTGAAGGACGGAAGAGACGCAAGTTGGAGGCGGAGGAAGCCAAGAAGTCAAGCAAGTTCTTCATGACCTTCTTTGAAAAGCCTGGAACAAGTTGTTCGACACCTTCCATGGAGTCCCCTGCACCTGCTACAAGTTTATTAGAATCGGAAGGTGGATCAAGTACAAATGCATCACAAGCCGAGGAGGAAGTCAAGTCAGATAAATCTGAGTATGAAGAGATTAGAAGTGAGGAGGTCAGAGAGAACTTGAACATGACAGGAGGGGAAGACGATGGTGGCGGCGATGCTGTGTTTATTGATGAGATTGCACCCGACGATGCTGAACCTGGTGAATTGGATGGTGTTGAAGAGCCTCAAACTGTCTTACCATAAGTTATTGAACAGCATGACATTGGACTTCTGAAGTTCGACAAGGAATCAGGAAAAGCAATTCTGCCTGACGCATTGAGAACAAAAATAATAAAGCTGAGTTCAAAGTATTTCTAGAACAGTGAGGGGCCTTTCCTACCAACAAATAACCACTCAATGAACAAAACTTGATTCAAGAGGAAATTGGGAAATGGTCGTGGTGAGGAAGTGTCTCGCTCTTGCTGGTCTATTCCCCTTTTAAAAAGTCTGCATTTTGTATCTGTTGTCTTCTCTATTCAGACCATCAATCCTCATTGGAGCAGGAAAGTGGATTCCTCCAATGGAAAGCACCTGAAAGGATTAGTGTTCATGAAAATGCTAAGAATCATGGGGGGTGCTTTAAACAGTGGAAAGAAATGGAAAGAAATTTAGCTGAAAACAGAGGAGTTATTGAAGTGTAACTTCAATCACAGATTGAGACGGAAAAGCAGAAGTGGTGTGATATCTTGAGGAGAATCCTTCATTGCATAAAATTCCTTGCGACTCAGAACCTGGCTTTGTGAGGACATAGGGAGTAACTTCAGCTGGATGATGACCCCAATATGAGAAATTTCCTTGGCCTACTGAAACTACTGGCCATCTTTGACCCTGTCATGAAAGAACACCTCAGTCATGTGGAAGGTCATCCTGGATCCACGTCTTATCTTTCACCAGGTGTTCAGAATGAATTCATTCACATGATGACATCTACTGTTCACCAGAATTTGCTGAGAAGCATTCGTAAGGCCAAGTACTATGGTCTCATGTTTGACTCAACTCCTGATCAGGCACACCGTGAGCAGATGTCAGAAGTAGCGAGGAACATGGAAGTTGATTTTGAGAGGAAAACTGTCCGTGTTAGAGAGTCCTTCCTTGGATTTATACAGATAAGCCAGAAGGATGCTGAGAGCTTGGTTGAAGACATCTTGAAACAGCTAGAGAAGGACGGAATGGAGCTACAAGATTGTTGGTCACAGTGCTATGACAACGCTGCTGTGATGGCTGGACACAAAAGTGGTGTTTATCAAAGAATAAGTGAGAAAAACAACCTGGCAGTGATTGTGAACTGCAACAATCACTCTCTCAACTTGGTGGGTGTACATGCAGCCAAGCAGGATACAATGATGGTCACGTTTTTTGGCACCATTGAAGCTCTCTATGTGTTCTTCTCTCGCTGTGCCTGTGGTTCTTAAGTCAGAGTCTGAAACAAGGTGGAGTGCAAGGACAGAAGCAGTGAAGCCCATCAACAACTACTTTGAGGAGATAATTCAAGTTCTCCAGGACATGACAGACAATGAAAGCGAGACCAGTGAGACAAGAAGTGATGCAAGACAGCTTGTATAACCGCATGTTGAGTTACGATTTTCTGACTTTGCTAGGATTTTGGAACAAAATGCTCATTCGCATTGACCATATTCAAAAGATGCTGCAGGATCCTAGCATGAACTTCCACGATGCTGCCCTGGATTTGAAAGCCCTCCGGGATCATTTTGATGATGACAGAGAAGTGTTAGTGAGTCACTCGAAGAAGGATTCAGTCTCTGTCAAGACTGGAATATTGAAGCTGAAAGACGTCAGAGATGAAAGAAACAAATGCCTGGTGAGAACTCAAGAGATGCTGGGTTATCAGCCAAGGAAGAGATGGAAATAGTCATGAAGGGAACACTCGACCGTCTTCACAGAGAAATGGATGAAAGGTTCACCCGTTTGCATGACACTGGCGCCAAGTTTAGGTTCCTTCTCAATGTCGAGGGACTGTGTTATGGTGCCTACAATAACGACCTAAAAAAGAAGTGTGAACATTTGGGCGAATTCTACAGCTCTGATGTTGATGGACAGCAGCTATATGAAGAAATTTTGGATTGCAGAATGTTGCTATTAAGTCGGGCCAACATGAAAATATCAAGACCTAAAGAGCTTTTCAAATTTATTTTTCAATATGGAGATGAGAGTGTCTTCCTGAATCTTCGCATTGCTATTCAGATGATGCTAACTATTGCAGTTTCCATCACAAGCTGTGAGAGATCATCCAGCAAGTTAAAATTAATATTTTCGTATTTGAGAGCCTCCATGGGTCAAGACAGACTCTGTGATCTTGCTCTGCTGAGTGTAGAAAGAGAAGAAACAGAAAAAACTGACTTTGAGCACATCATAAACCAGTTTGCATCAGTGAAAGCAAGGAAGGTGCAGTTGTAATTTTTATGTAGTGCCAATCCATAATTTGTTAATTGGAAGATTAAAGAGTTTGACTTCAAATGTTTTGACAGGGGCGCAGTTTCAGTTCTTGCCCTAGGCGCCATTTTCACTAGATATGCCTCTGAGTGGGATACTGTGAGTTAAGCTGGAAGATCTACAGTGGGATTACTGTGAGAGAAGTTGTTGCTATAGAAGACAGCAGTTGCTACGAGATACAGACTGCTGCATTCAGCTTAAAGGCCCTTTATCTGTATTGCCATCTTCCTAGTTCTATTTTTGTCTGCGGGGCTTTGCCTAATTGCTATTGCATTTGCCTAAGGGTGCCATGTGCCCTAACACTCTCAACCACCATTCCTGTTAAGAGAAATAAAACTCTTTTTGTTCATTTTTACAAAAATTGACTGGTGCCCAATCTTTCCACCTTGCACCACACCCACTATGCCTAGTAACCTGCACCCTGAGGAGGAATGTCAGTTCTCCCCTGGCTCTGGGGGTCACCATCCCTTGGAAGCTTGGAAGTCGGAAGACTGCTACACCTGATCATGTCACTGAATATCACCAGCAGGGATCCTGATGGTGGGAAGGCTGCAGGGTGCAGAGTACAGAGAGGGAGCAGGTTGGTCTAGTAATAAACCACAACTTGAAGCTGTGATGTGATCTTACATGCTGGTTCTGGCTGCCGTCCAACCTCTTGCCTCCGGGCCATTGTTCACAATCCGCTGTAACAATTAATTCTTTACAAATCTAATGTGATACATAATTATTAGCAATAGAAAGGGCGGAGGCAACCCACAGCAGGTACATGAAGGTATGCAGATCCAGAAACTCAGCACAGGGATAGTGGGAACCCCTCATAATGGGCACAACAGGTGTACAGACCCGGGAACTCAGCACAGGGATCCTGGAAACCCCTCATAATGGTCCCAGCAGGTGTACAGACCCAGGAACACAGCACAGGAATAGCAGGAACCCCTCATAATTGGCACAACAGGTGTACAGACCTGAAAACTCAGCACAGGGATAATTAAAACCCCTCATAATGGGCACAGCAGGTGTACAGACCTGGGAACTTAGCACAGGGAAGATGGGAACTCCTCATAATAGGCACAGCAGGTGTACAGACCCAGGAACTCAGCACAGGAATAGCGGGAACCCCTCATAATGGGCACAACGGGTGTACAGACCTGGGAACTCAGCACAGGGATGGTGGGAAACTGCCATTCTGCTCCTTGACAGTGAGGTGTGAGGTTGTTGGTTCCTTAGCTCCTGTGCTTCCAGAGACCAAGGGCTAGACTTGCTTCTCTGCCCCAGGAGGAGTGCTGGATCCTGGGGAGGACCCTGGCGGGGGCCCCCTGGAGGATAGATGAGTCCCTGTCTGCCTTTAGCCAGCGTACTGTCAGCAAGCTGAAGCAGATTGAGAAAGAAGAGGAGAAATTGATGGTTTTGATGGCTGAATTTAGAAAGAAAAAATTTGATTTGTGTCAAAGTGTACAGTAAGAAGAGACCGGCTCTGAGGCCTGAGTTGAAGGACTTGGAACTAGCTGTGAGGAAGCAGAAGGAACTGGTGAGTTCTCTGAAGGAGAATAGCAAAATATTTAAAGAAAAATATAGGAATGAGGAGCGATTTAATCGCATGAGGAGAGGAGCCGCTTCCTGCATGGAAGGTGATCAAACTAGTGAGGAGATGCAGGTACTGACAGAGTCAGCAGAGAGTGAGAAAGGGGGCCCGGAGGATGAGCCCAGCTGTTCAACACCTCAGGAATCGGCTGAGCCTTCAATGGCGGAGGCCTCTGTCCCCCTCACTCCCCAGCAATATGGAACATCTGAGGAGGTTGAAGGTACTGGCATGCTGGAGTTCATCACCAAGCTGGAATCCCCTCCGGATGTGGTTTCCCCGGGTGGTGATGAGGAGATGGACACCGTTCCTCGCCCTGTGGAAGAGAGACCTGTGGAGAGAACAAGATCCACCATGAAGTCTGCAGCAGCTGAGGGGAAGTCTGATCCCACCATCAGCCTTGAAATCGCAGAGGTGACAACAAAGCAAGCAGGTACAGTGTGTGTGCAGGATAGTGGTGTGACCTTTATTAGTGACAATGGGCTTGCAGTCCCATTGTAGTCCTACAGGCCCAGACCCATAGACAATGCACAGTCTGATTTACCTGCTGGAAACAAAACCTCACATTTAAATGTTACTGGTGAGAGTAATTGTCAGCTTCTGGGGGAAGAGTCTGCCGTGAGGAGCTCCATGGACAATACAGAGACTTTGCCTGGACAGACACAGTGGCTGTTCCTGTGAATGGTGAAGGAGTTGCTGGGTGCAGTAGTGCTACAACTCTCCAGGAGTCTGCAGTAGCCAAGACTGTGATTGATCCCAGAAAAGAAGCTGAGTGTTCAGAGCAGGCGGAGAGGGCGGGTCTCGCCTCTGCTTATCAGAAGACTGCTATCCCAGCTGATTCAGACTCTCTGCCAGCAGGTTTGAATGTGTGTAAGGACAAGACTGCAAATGCTGGTGGTATAAGAAAAACGTTTGCTGGTGTTGCTGCTACAGGATCTGGGAAGGGAGAGCAAGCAGGGAAGGAGCATGGAAATGGTTTATCTTCCTCCCTGTTTAAAAGGAGGATTGTTGTTCAATTAAAATGGGAGGGAGGAGGAATCCCACCACATAGGAGGGCAGTGGTGGATAAGGCTCTGCAAATTGGGTTTAGGCCCGCAGATATCTTCACCCTGGTCAGTCCGGCAGGTTCCTATGAGTATGATTTGTCCTTTATCCGTCCGGAGTCTTTGGACATATTTTGGGAGAAATATGAACACGTGTGTAGGGGCCTGACGGACTGGAAAGGGCTCATCCCCAAGCTTATATCACGCCAGCCACTCATTAAAATGGTCACAATTTTGGTCCGCAATGAGTCATACCACAAGGGGATTTAACTGTATGGTTGAGGAGGTATGGAGACATCCTGAGCCCCCTAATAAAGATTTTGGATGATCTGGGAATATGGACGGGGGATGGTCTGTACAGTTAAAATGAAAAGTAATTGATAATGTTGTTCAGCATCTGCCATCCTCAGCTTTCCTGGGAAGGGACAGGCTGATCATCTTCTACCCGGGCCAGCCAAAGCTCTGCAACAAATGTGGAGATAAAGGGCATCTTGGATCCTCCTGCCCAGTGATGAAGTGCTCTCTGTGTCAGGGTATAGGACAAAGGATTGTAATATAATCAGGTGCAATCTGTGCAATGCGGTGGGACATCCTTATAGTCAATGTCCTGAGGCAATGCACAACCAGCCTGAGCTTTTGAGAGAGTTCCTCCGACCTGGACATGGAGGATGCTCAGAGCTCAGCAGCTGGAGTGCCTGTGAGTCCATCTGAATCTGTGCCAATACCCAATGTGTCCATGTCTTTCCAGTCTGTGGTGCCCCAGTCTGTGCATTTAACTTGTATGCCCGTGTCTTCCCAGTCTGTGTGGGAAGGGAGGGAGGGAGGTGCATCAAGTGCGGTGCCAGTCCCCCTCCCTCGACGCTGCAGGGTCTCTGTTAATGATCATGGGGTGCAGAGGAGTGGGGAGGATGGTGAAGAGGCTGGCCTAGTGGTAGATAAGGGAAGGAAGTGTGGGGGGGGGTGAAGGGGAGGATAGGTGTGGGAAGGCTGTTAACTCCGGTTTGTCCAAGGATGATATGGAGTGGTTGGAGGATAAAAGGAGGAGGGGCAAAAGGAAGAAAGAAAAAAGAGGTACAGTTACCTTAAGTCCTAAGGTTTTGCCTTTGGAAAATAAGTTTAAGGTACTGTCAAATGATGATGACGATAAATGGGACTCGCTGAGTTCTACATCCTCTATGGATGATGAGTGCCAGGGTGCAACAAAGCGCGCTGGTTC
The DNA here is from genome assembly GCF_042186555.1 of Aquarana catesbeiana. Classification (NCBI taxonomy): domain Eukaryota; kingdom Metazoa; phylum Chordata; class Amphibia; order Anura; family Ranidae; genus Aquarana; species Aquarana catesbeiana. The sequence continues at coordinate 254,762,524 of NC_133334.1, forward strand.
TCCAGGGAGAGGGAATAGTCAGGCTAACGGCTGCCTCAACTACCCTAATGGCAGTTCCCACTCCGTTAAAAGTGGAAACCATTAATGTTGCCAGCTTAAGATCAGTAAGTGCTCGTCATATGGCCTTATTTTTGCTCAGCGAGTTTGATCCTGACATTTTGTTTTTGCAAACGACCCATCTGAGTAGTCTGGCAAATATACATCTGGTAAAGAAGTAGTGGAGACGTGGTCCCTCATTTTGGTCTCTTGCGGCCGAGCCTTACAGCGGGGTTGCAGTCCTTTTTTCTGGTATGGTAACGTGCCAGCGGGTATTTGAGGTAGAGATTGGGAGATGCATGGTCTTGGACGTCTCTGTAAAGGGGCAGGACCTGCGCCTGATTAACATCTATGGTCCCCAGGCGAAGTGGGACAGGAAATGTCTCTTTACAAAGATTAAGCCTTTTCTTTTTACGGCCCAGCAGGTTATCTTTGGAGGTGATTTCAACACCATTACTAGGTCTAAAGACAGGAGAGGTTTCAGAGATAAGCTGGGTTATGACACCCTTTTTCTCAATGCGATAGTTAGGGAAGCAGGTCTGGTAAATGCACACATTAGGCGCTGCCCAGACAGCATGGGGTTCACTTTTCAGCAAGGTAGTAGTCAGAGTAGGATAGATAGGTTTGTTTTTTTAAAGGGAGACTCTGCTTTTTCGGCACCTGTGTGTTGGCCAGCGGAGTTTTCTGATCACTGTATTCTATCTGTGACTCCAAATGCCTCAGACATGCCACCTAGGGGGAGGGGTATCTGGAGATTGAATTCGGCCCTGCTGGAAGACGAGAGAGTAAGACAATCCTTTGAGGATTTTTTTCAAGCACAGGTAACAATCCTAGACTTTTGCAACAGCAAATCAGAATGGTGGGAGCTTGTAAAACAGCGGACTGTTGGCCTTTTCAAGGCCATAGGAAGAAGGAAGCAGCAAGATAAGTATATCAACTACCAGCATTTGCGGAGGAAACTTGAGCGCCTTGTTTCCAATGGAGAAGATTCTGGGGCGATCTCTGAGGTGAAGCTCCTCCTTAGGAGACATCAATATGACCGGCACGCCTCTTTGGTTCAGGAGAGGGATTACAGGAAATACCATTTGCCTGACCCTTACCAGAATTGTAAACAGAGTGTAGCAGTTAAGACGGTCAATGGCCTGAAGGACAGTATGGGCAATCTGCAGTGATCCTTCTGTCAAAGGGTAAAGATCCTTCGATGATTGGGAATTGGCACCCCATTAGCCTTCTTAATGTTAATAGAAAGATACTGGCAAATATTTTTTTTTTGCGATTATCACTAGTGGCAGGCAGTTTGTTACCCCACCACCAGCACTGCTCGGTCCAAGGTAGAAGCACTACCTCAGTGGTGTTAGCTGTCCGGGAGGCCTTGAAACGTTGTAGGGCTGCTGGTTGGAGAAAATTTTTGCTGACATTGGATCAGGCTAAGGCCTTTGATCGGGTTAATCATGAGTACTTATGCTCCTTCTTGGCAAATATGGCCTGGAGGGGGGTTTCATTGATTGGCTCAAGATTTTGTACAAAGGGGCTGAAAGCTTTTCTCTGGTTAATGGTTGGGTCGGGCAGCCCTTCGTGGTCGGCTCGGGTGTGCATCAGAGGTGTCCACTGAGTCCTCTGCTATATGTGTTTGCAATCGAGCCCTTCATTAGAAGGCTAGAGAGTGGACCATTGTGTCTGGTACCTTTGGGCATCGCTGGTGAGCCTCCTTTGAAGGTTGTAGCCTATGCTGTTGATGTTTCTGTTTTTGTCTCTGGGACTGGGGAGGCACAGGAGGTGGTCTCAGTGATAAGGCAGTATACAGAGGCATCAGGTTCAAAGGTCAACCAAGACAAGTGTGAAGCTTTCTGGATGGGCGTGGAAAGTGAGAGCTTTGTTCTCCCGGATGACTTCCCGAAGCCCCAACAAAAAATTTGAGTTCTAGGCATTGAATTTGGCCCAGGTGACTATGGCCATGCAAATTGGGTGAACAGGCTCGAGAATGCCGATGGCAAGCTGGAAAGGTTGGAGGCTTTCCTTGAGGGAAAAGGTTGATCTGATCAAGGCTTACCTGATTCTGATTTTTCTATATGTCAGTTTTGTTTGCGTTTTGCCAGTTTCTCTCTATACCAGGGTCTATAGTTGTTTCTTCCAGCTTTTATGGGGGGAACAGAATAAACCTTGTCAAAAGGAATGTGACTTGCCTTCCTAGGTGGGAGGGTGGTCTAGGGATGATCAACCCTGTAGTCTTTTTCTCTCTGATGTTTGTGAAGTACAATCTTGGTAACATGTTGGCAGAGAGACCGCCTGGGTGGGTTGTTATTTTCCAGTCCTGGTTTAGGCCCTTTCTGCGAGACTGGGAAAATGGTGAGCCAGTGAAAAGCCTGAGGGTCAAGCATGATAAGCTCCCGGCTTATGTTGCCCCGTGTTTGAAAATGCTTCGGCAGTGGCAAGTAACAGCAGGAGAAGTCAGATCTCTTCCAAGGAAACTTCTTGAGAAGCGGATCATGAGCTTTGCTTTTTGCGAGCCACTGGCCTTGAGGGATTGCCTAAGCCTGGTTTTGGGGGTGGGTTTGCGATTGATTAATTTGGAGAGAATCCCAATGAAGTTTAGGGATCAGGCTTGGCTTGCCTTTTGTGGAAAACTATATGTGAAGGGCAACTTGAAGTTTCTTTCCATGAGTGATCGGGGCTGCCTGAGAGTGGAGTGTGGAGGAGTGGTGGAGTCCATGGATCACTTTCTACTTCAGTGCCCTTTTAATATAGAGGTGTACAAGAGGGTGGGGAGGGCTCTGAGTATACCCTTCCTCCCCCATATGAGTTATGCAGAGTGGGTGTATAGGGCATTGCAGACTCGTCGGGATTATGGTTTGGAAACACTTTTTTTAGTTAGTTTAGTAGTCCATTATTTTACGTGGAGTGTACAGTGTCAGGTATCCTTACAGAGTAAAATCCTCCCTTTCGAAGTGGTGATACAGGACATTCTGGGTGAGGTTGGGAAGATTCAGGCTCTTGAGAAAGACAGGTGGCAGCAGGAGGCCTGGATAATGGCGTGGAGGAATGTCAGAACTCTGTAGCTGCTGCCTGTTGATCTCGGGGTGTGCGGCTTTTCTTTATATTCTTGTTTCACTCCCCTAGATTTTCAGATCAAATATATTTTTGAGACAAGGCTACATGCACGGTGACGGTGATGTTGCTTAGTCTGGCTCTCCCGTAGGGATCATGTTGTGTGCAATTTGGTTTGCACCATTTATTATGTTCTTGTTTTTTTGTTTTGTATAGTCATATTCAATTATTTTGTAAATATGACTTATTTATTATGGTTTTATTGTATATAACTTGTTGTTTGTAAGATTTTTCAATAAACAAAATGAACCCCTCATAATGGGCACAACAGGTGTACAGACCCAGGAACTCAGCACAAGGATGGTGGGAACCCCTTATAATGGGCACAGCAGGTGTACAGACCCAGGTACTCAACACAGGAATAGCGGGAACCCCTCATAATGGGCACAACAGGTATACAGACCTGGGAACTCAGCACAGGGATGGTGGGAACCCCCTCATAATGGGCACAGCAGGTGTACAGACCGAGGAACTCAGCACAGGGAAGGTGGGAAGCCCTCATAATGGGCACATCAGGTGTACAGACCGAGGAACTCAGCACAGGGAAGGTGGGAAGCCCTCATAATGGGCACAACAGGTGTACAGACCCAGGAACTCAGCACAATGATGGTGGGAATCACCCATAATAGGGCACAGTAGATGTACAGACCCAGGAACTCAGTTCAGGGATGGTGGGAACACCTCATAATGGGCCCCAGTGACAGAGCATAGTTTGTATTTGCAGTACAGCACTGTGCCTGCTGCGTAGGGATGGGCTGTCTGTTCAAGTCGAGCATGAGTTCGACTCGAACATCAGACGTTCGCTTGTTCGCTGAATTTTGAACATTATGGGCCAAATTCAAGCGGCGCGTCATGGCCCATAATGCACTGCTTCATCGCAGTGCATTGCTAGCTGATGATTGGCCAAGCATGACCCACATGCTTTGGCCAATCACAGCGCCATCAGCGAAGAGAGCCATAATTGGCCAATTATGGCTCAGGGGGTTAAGTACACCCCCCACACTATATAAGGCCACCTGCACGTTGGCCTTGTTAAGTGTGTTGGTTGCGTTTGTTCAGAGAGAGACAGAGAGAGTGTCATTTCATTTAGTTTGAGCAGGCAGGCAATTCCTGGTGTTCTGTTACTAATATACTTCAGGCAGGCAGGCGAGACAGTTAGATAGCTAGCAGTGTATTTAGCATATATATACATCCTGGTTTTATATATATATATATATATATATATATATATATATATATATATATACACTGTATACAGTTTAGCTTCGTCTCACTGCAGACCGTTCCTGGTGTACTATTGCTAATACACTTCAGGCAGGCGGGCAAGACAGTTAGCTGCAGTGTATTTAGTATATATATATATACATCCTGGCTTTGTATATATATATATATATATATATATATATATATATATATATATATATACACTGTATACAGTTTAGCTCAGTTCATCTCACTGCAGACGATTCCTGCTGTATTGTTTCTAATATACTTCAGCCAGGCAGGTGACTCACTGAGCTGCATTTAATATATATATACAGACCAGACTTGTATATATATAGTCTAGCCAAGCCTATACCCGACTAGGCCATTGCCTGAGTGCGTCTTCAAAGACACTTTCAGCCAGGCAGGTGACTCACTGAGCTGCAGTTCATTTAATAAATATATATACACAGGCTTGTATATATATAGTCTAGCCTAGCCTATACCTGACTGTAGGACATTCCTTGAGTGCGTGTTCAAAGACACTTTCAGCCAGGCAGGTGACTCAATGAGCTGCAGTTCATTTAATAAATATATATACAGGCTTGTATATATATAGTCTAGCCAAGCCTATACCTGACTAGGCCATTGCCTGAGTGCGTGTTCAAAGACACTTTCAGCCCGGCAGGTGACTCACTGAGCTGCAGTTCATTTATTAAATATATATACAGGCTGTAGGCCATTCCTGGTGTACTTTTTTTAGTAAACTCCAGGCGTTGTTTTGCTAATCTAATTGTACAGTATGTCTGGAAGGCCACCAAGGAGAGGCAGATGCTCACAGGCCACTAAAAAGGGAAAGCAGGCTCTGTGTCTACAGCAAACAGTGCTGGTCATGGACACGGGGGAATCCTCAGCACGTGGCCGTGGGGCACGCTTGTCCTTTTTTTCAGCAGCTGGCCGTGTTGAGCCACAACATGCAAAATGGATGACCAAGCCGTCCTCATCCTCCTCATCCTCTGTCACCCAGGCACAGGGTACTTTGTCTGCCAATGCAGCTGCCAAACCGGCCTTCTCCATTGGCTCAATGTCATCAGTCACTCCTTACCTAGCCCCACCATCATGCCCTGAGGAGTGACCTGAACTGTTCGACCACAGTGTAGGGTACATGCTGCAAGAGGATGCGCAGCGTTTTGAAGGCTCTGATGATGGTACCCAGGTTGAGGATGAAGGCAGTAACGTGAGCCCAGAGAGAAGAGTGGGTGCCCAAGAAGGACAAGAAACTGGCAGTCATGTTCCCCCAGCTGCAGCATACTGCCAGGTTTGCTCCAGTGGCGGGGAGGGAGGGGATGATGAGGTCACTGACTCTACGTGGGTGCCTGATAGAAGAGAGGAGGAGGAGCAGGCGCATCTCCAACGAGGCATGATGCCCTCCAGGGGCCAGCTTAAGGGCAGCTAACTGGATGCATCACACCGCAGAGCTCCGCATGTGCAGGGCGCTGCTGACTCTGCACGTTTTTCCAAAAGTTCTTTGGTGTGGGCCTTTTTTGAGACGTGTACAGCAGATCGCACTGTTGCTGTTTGAAACATATGTCTGAAGTGTATCAAGCGTGACCAAAACAGCAGCCGTTTGGGCACCACATGCTTGACCAGACATATGTCGAGCTCCCATGCAGTCCGTTGGCAACAGTACTTAAAAGACCCACACCAAAGAACAAGGCGGACATCTCCTTGCTCCTCATCAGCTGGGATCTCCAACCCCACTATACCTTCAGTCCTCTCAGAAACCAGCACTGACAGGAATGAAGGTGTAGAATTAGGTGTGCCAAGTACTTGCAGGCAATCTGCTATAGCTACACCAACGTCCGATTGTAGCAGACAAATTTCCCCACCCCAGTTGCTAAACCGGCGTAAGAAATTCTGTCCTAGCCATCCACATGCTCAGCGGCTGAATGCTAGTTTGACTAAATTGCTAGCACTCCAACTGCTGCCTTTTCAGCTGGTAGACTCTGCCCCCTTTCCAGAATTTATGGAATGTGCGGTACCTCAGTGGCAGGTTCCCAAACGCCAATTTTTTTCTCGTAAGGCAATTCCAGCTCTCTACCAACATGTGGAAGGCAATGTCTTGGCCTCATTGGACAGGGCGGTCAGCGGTAAGGTGCATATTACTGCTGACTCATGGTCCAGCAGGCATAGACAGGGGCGTTACCTTTCTTTCATGGTGCACTGGGTAACCCTGCTGGCAGCTGGGAAGGATGCAGGACAGGGTGCAGTATTGTTGGAGCTTGTTCCACCACCACGCCTACAAAATGTTGGTAGTGGTGATTCTGCCACACCTCTCTCCTCCACCCCCTCCTCTTCTTTTTCCTCTATGGCCTCTTCCTGTGCAGATAGAGGCTACGCAAGCACTCAGGCAAAAAGATGCCATGCGGTGCTTGAGTTGGTCTGGTTAGGGGACAGGAGCCATACTGGGGCAGATATTCTGTCAGCTCTGCAGGGGCAGGCTCTGAGGTGGTTGACGCCACGCCAGCTTCAGCCAGGGATGGTGGTTTGCGACATTGGCACCAACCTCCTCTCTGCCCTCCGACAGGGATGCTTCACCCATGTGCCATGTTTGGCTCACGTCCTTAATTTGGTGGTGCAGCGGTTCTTGTGCAGGTACCCGGGCTTACAGGATATCCTAAGGCAGGCCAGGAAAGTCTGTGGGCATTTCCGCTAGTCATATAATGCCAGTCCTTGGCTGGCTGACCCTCAAAAGGAATCAACCATCAACGAGTACCTGTGCGAGTATGGCACCAGGACAGGGTCAGGGGAGCTTTGCTTTTTTTCGCCACGCCAGGGGCTCATGATCAAGGATGCATGCACTGTCCTGTCACTATTTGAGGAGGCCACGAGGATGGTGAGCAGTGACAGTGCATGCATCAGTGATACTGTCCCTCTTGTCTACCTGTTAGAGCACACGCTGCTTGGAATAATGGACAGGGCACTTGAGGCAGAACAGAGGGAGGAAGAGGAGGACTTCCTTACCTCTCAAGGCCCCCTTTATCCAGACAGTATTCCTGCAGGCCTGCCGATGTCACAGGAAGAGGAGGAGGATGAGGATTGTGTCAGCATGGAGGTGCAGCCTAGCACTCAGCATCAGCAGCAGTCTTCAAGGGATCGTTTACAGTCCCCAGAAACCCATGGACTTGTACGTGGCTAGGAGGAGGTGGCTGCGGATCAGGCCGTCCTTAGTGACCCATATGACTCAGGATCGAATGCCTTTTAGCAAACCTACGCTGCATGGCCTCCCTGATCTTGCAAAGCCTGCAAAAGGACCCTCGGATTCGTGTGATCAAGGAGAGGGATCACTACTCGCTGGCAACCCTTCTTGATCCACGTTACAAGGGTAAGGTTGCAGAACTTAGCCAGCCGTTGCAGAGGGAGCAGAGGATGAAACATCTTCGGGAGGCCTTGCAGAAAGGTTTGTGCAATGCGTTTCCAGAGCCTGGGAGGGTACAAATTCCTGGTCCTGGACAACGTGTTGCTGAGGCTTTGGTCAGTCACAGAAGGAGCGGTGGAGAAGGTGGCCATCTGATCGATGCGTTCAGACAATTTTTTAGTCCGCAGCCCCAAGTTATAATCGGTTCCAGCAATCATTGCCAGCGTTTGTTGTACATGGTGCAGGAATACCTAGGGGCAAGATCAGACTTGGAGACCTTTCCAAACAAAAATCCACTGGGTTACTGGGTCTTGAGGATGGATCACTGGCTAGAGCTTGAACAGTTTGCAATTGAGCTACTGATACGGGCTTACAGTGTTCTGGTACCACCAACACCTAAGGCCCAATTTTCTGCAGAGTATATAGTGCAGGCCCCTACTCTCAAGCATCTGACTTACAAACGACTCCTACTTACAAACGGAGGAAGACAACAAGAAGTGAGAGGAAATTTACCCCTAGGAAGGAAAATTCTCTCCTGTAAGAGTTAATATGGGAAAAAGGTGTCTCCTCCACTGATTTATTACCAATCCTTAATTCCCTTAAAAACCCCAAATTTTCAAAATCCAGTTGTCATTGGGACAGAAAGTGAGGTGAAATCTTCTGAACAGGGGCACAGACAGCAAAACAAATGTTACAGGGGTGATGATAACCCTTCCCTATGTTTTCCAAAAAGCTTTAAAATAGATTTTTTGGCTGGAGCTACACTTACAAAATGTACCTGTTCCAAATTACAAACAGATTCTACATGAGAACAAAGTTACAGTCCCTGTCTTGTTTGCACTGCCTGTATACTTCTGTTCAGAGTATATAGGGCCTGGGGGCCAAATGCCTTTTCTTTTTTTAATTTGGGTGCGGGGTTCCCCTTAATATCCATACAAGACCCAAAGGGCCTGATAATGGACTGGGGGGGGGGGGGGGGGTACCCATGCCGTTTGTCTCAAGCCACAAGCAGTTTTAAATGACTTTTATTCCTTTAAAAATGTCATTTTGTGCAGGGACTGTTCTAAGCACAGGAAACAGGCGCCACTTTACAGGCATACTATAGACACTATAGACACCCCCAGGTATGATATTTAAAGGAATATTTCACTTTTATTTTTTCACTTTAAGCATCAATAAAATCACTGCTCCCGAAAAAAACTTTCTTTTGCATTGATACATGTACCCTGGGGCAGGACCCCCCCGCCCCCCCCCCCCCCGGGGCAAACCCTTTTTAGGACAATAACTTGCATATTAGCCTTTAAAATTCGCATTTTTGATTTCTCACGTTCGAGTCCCATAGACTTTAATGGTGTTCGAATGTTCGCGCGAACTTTCGGTCTGTTCCCAATGTTCTGGATGAGAACCGAACCGAGGGGTGTTCGGCCCATCCCTACTGCTGAGGGTGTTCTTCATTCCATATGTGGTTTCTGCATGTACAGTATTGCATCTTCACACCTCCAGTGTACCTGGGATAGCTGATATCCACACCCTGTTTACATTACAGCGCCTTGAAAAAGTATTCATACCCCTTTACATTTTCAAAATTTTGTCCTGTTACAACCAAAAACGTAAGTGTATTTTATTGGGATTTTATGTGATAAACCAACACAAAGTGGCACATAATTATGAGGTGGAAGAAAAATGATAAATGTTTTTCAACATTTTTTTACAAATAAATATGTGAAAAGTGTGGTGTACATTTGTATTCAGCCCCCCTTAGTCAATACTTTGTAGAACCGCCTTTCACTGCAATTACAGGACATGATGTCCTTGATGACGCCCTGGAGGAGGGGCGAAATGCATCGATGTACTCCCGGGTTGTGTTAACCATTTACGCAAATTTCCGTCTCCGTGGAACGCAAGCCATTCAGCAGCGAACTCGGATGATATTTTTTTACTGATGCCTTTTTTTGCCAAAAATCCTGCAAGTAGTGCATCAAATGCACTTGATAATTGATGCCAAACGTTATTTCACTATGAGTTCTCTCTCTGTTTCCCCATCTATGGAGTGTGGTATATCCTTCCTGTCTTAAAACGTCTCCCTGCAAGATTTTACTGAGGAACCATCCAGCATATTCCCAGATCATTTGATCAATGCCTTTTTGATCCCAGACTGCGAAGCTGAGGATCCAATACTTTTGGTGAGTGGGGACACCAAAGAGGGAGCCGCTTCACCAATTCAAAAGTTTTGGAGCACCGTTGCACTTTTCACTAAGCACCTGAGCACGTTTAGATTTTATGTTTTTTGTTTTCTCTTAACATTGATACATTATGCACTGTTTATCAGGATGTGCTGTATATTGTTTGATATAGGCTGCTAGCGCTGTTTTATATATTTTTCATTCTAACACATGAATATTCCATTGTAGCTCTGGCTGTATGTTTAGGGTCGTTGTCCTGCTGGAAGGTGAACCTTCATCCCAGTCTCAAGTCTTTTGCAGGCTCTAACAGGTTTTCTTCTAAGATTGTCCCTTATTTAGCTCCATCCATCTTCCCATCAACTCTGATTAGCTTCCCTGTCCCTGCTGAAAAAAGCATTCCCACAACATGATGCTGCCACCACCATGTCTCACGGTGGGGATGGTGTGTTCAGGGTGATATGCAGTGTTAATTTTCTGCCACACATGCTTTAAGGCCAACAAAGTTCAATTTTGGTTTCATCTGACCAGAGTACCTTCTTCCACATGTTTGCTGTGTCCACCACATGGCTTCTCGCAATCTGCAAACGGGACTTCTTATGGCTTTTGTTCAACAATGGCTTTCTTCTTGCCACTCTTCCATAAAGGTCAGATTTGTGGAGTGCACAACTAATAGTTGTCCTGTGGACAGATTCTCCCACCTGAGCTGTGGATCTCTGCAGCTCCTCCAGAGTTACCATGGACCTCTTGGCTGCTTCTCTGATTAATGCTCTCCTTGCCCGGCCTATCAGTTTAGGTGGACGGCCATATCTTGGTAGGTTTGCAGTTGTGCCATATTCTTTCCATTTTCGGATGATGGATTGAACAGTGCTCCACAAGATGTTCAAAGCTTGGGATATTTTTTTGTAACCTAACCCTGCTTTAAACTTATCCACAACTTTATCCCTGACCTGTCTGGTGTGTTCCTGTCTGGTGTGGTCCTTGGCCTTCACAATGCTGTTTGTTTACTAAGGTTCTCTAACAAACCTCTGAGGGCTTCACAGAACAGCTGTATTTGCACTAAGATTGAATTGCACACAGGTGGACTCTATTTACTAATTAGGTGACTTCTGAAGGCAATTGGTTCAGGTATATTTTAGTTAGGGGTATCAGGGTTACGGGGGCTGAATACAAATGCATGCCATACTTTTCAGATATTTATTTGTAGAAAATAAAATAATAAACCATTTATCATTTTCCTTCCACTTCACAATTATGTGAAACTTTGTGTTGGTCTATCACATATCCCAATAAAATAAATTTCAAGGGGTATGAATACTTTTTCAAGGCACTGTATATGGGAGAGGGGAATGTCAGTGTTTAGCAGGTCAGCAGTGAGATCTCACAGATAGTGACCTGTTCTCCTCCAGCCTGGGCAATGGAAAAGCTTTCCATTATTTCCTCATACAGACAGAGAATTCTTCAATAAAAGCCTCTGCAGCCAATCAGCATTCAGGACCAGCCCAGCCTCCCACCATATAACTCTATGCAGCTGAAGCTGTCATTTACTCCAGAGATAAGATGAGGAGAGAAGGAGTTGTGCTGTGCTGCCTGCTGCTGGCCGGCCTGTGTGCAGGTGAGAGCACTACATAGGGGGCCACTACATACAGAGGGGCATGCTGATTGCCACTACATACAGAGGGACACACTGACTGCTACTACATACAGAGGGGCACGCTGACTGCCACTATATACAGATGGGCACACTGACTGCAACTACATACAGAGGGGCACACTGACTGCCACTACATACAGAGGGGCACGCTGACTACTTCTACATACAGAGGGGCACACTGACTGCCACTATATACAGAGCGGCACGCTGACTGCCACTACATACAGAGGGGCACGCTGACTACCACTACATACAGAGGGGCACACTGACTGCCACTATATACAGATGGGCACGCTGATTGCCACTACATACAGAGGGGCACGCTGACTGCATTTACATACAGAGGGGCACGCTGACTGCATTTACATACAGAGGGGCACGCTGACTGCCACTACATAGAGATGAGCACGCTGACTGCCACTAGATACAGAGGGGCACACTGACTGCCACTACATAGAGATGAGCACGCTGACTGCATTTACATACAGAGGGGCACGCTGACTGCCACAACATACAGAGGGGCACGCTGACTGCCACTACATAAAGAGGGGCACACTGACTCATGGAGACTGGCACTATGTACACTGACTTCTTATGAATTCCTTAGAGCATGTTAGTTCTTTGAATTGCAATGTACTCTTTATGTAAAACATTTTTAATGCCACCAAATTGTTATTATTATAAAGTTGATCTCCTTAGCTCCTGCAGAGCTGATGTGCTGCAAACTGGTCATTGTTCTGCACAGTGAGGGGTGACAGGGCCCCGTGGGGTATGCGATATTTTATTGTTTTCCAGGGATAAACAGCGACCGCATTGTCTTGCACATTGCTCGCTGGTCATGTGACCTGGGGGTGTTGGGTCAGAGAGATCTGTGGCTCAGCATCATCTGTTTGAAAGAAAAAGCAAAAATTCTATAGCATTCAAGTCCTCCAACTGCCAGGTACGTGTGCAAAAATTTATTTTTTTTTTTCCATCTGCTACTTCAGGATGTCACAGGTCTGAACCAGGAAAAACAAATACTCTGCTCCCATGATGCAACAGCCACCAACCTTGTCTACCTATCTATCTCTTAGCTGTTATTTATTTCTTCTTGCATTGTATAAATCTGAGAATGTTCCCTCTCGCTCGCGCTAAGCCGCCATTTTCCTGCTCCTTTCCTTGCACAGTGATATCACTCTGTAAATTGTGCCTTTGCTTTGATGGCAGGAGGCGAGGATGGAAGGCCCCTGGTGCGCACGCGGTATGGTAAACTGCTCGGCAAAACGGTGACGGTCAAAGAAACGGACAGAAAGGTGCACGTCTTCTACGGGGTCCCCTTCGCTAAGCCTCCAGTGGGAGCACTACGTTTTGCAGAAGCACAACCCCCAGAAGGCTGGAATGGGGTGAGAGAGGCCACCGAACAGCCTCCCATGTAAGTATGATGGGGGGAGAGAACAGAAGAGCTGATTGGCCGGGTGCTGCTTATGGTCACTGACTGTCTATTTAAAGATAGTAAAAATTATATTAAAATAGATGTGAACCCAATCACTGATTGGTTATTGTCATTTTAAAGGTTGGTAATCTATTTAAATCCGCAGCTTTCATTAAAATAATCCCTGGTGATCCTGCCATGAAGATCCCTGTTCAAGTACTTCCTGTTATAAGGTGACAACTGTCTCCTCTTTGTCACCCTGGTATACGCACCCCTTAGTGGAGACTACAAGCAGCCCACCGACACACATTCCACATTGATGGTCCACCGCCAACTCTGTCACCATCAGGAATCCAGTAAGTTTAGCCATACAGGTTATGGCCAGAGGGGATTAAAACTATCAACAATTCTCCAACTAAATCGGTGAGACTTGTCAATACCTTCTGTTGTAGGAAGGCTTTACTATGCTACATTCGGTTGGAGGTCTTTTTGACTGTTTTACTCCCTATTGTCTTGTTGGGTCCCAAGCCCTCCATAGAATGTTTCCATTCACTGCACTGATGACACCCAGCAAGCCTGAAACATCTGTCTGCAGTTTGGAATAAAGGACTCCATACTATTATATTTGGACTGTACTTGGATGTGCATCTGGCCAATGGAGTGTTTAAGATTGATTTACATGGCCTCCGCCCATTGCCCTGAAATCGGGAATAAATATTTTATTTTTTTATGTGATGGAATGAGACCTGAGAATACTTTCCTGCTTTTTTTTTTTTTTTTAAAGAGAAACTTTACTCCCCCCCCATGTTTCCTCCCTGACTTTACCCTTTTCATACTCGCTTGCCCAGCAACTCAGCATGTCCTTTAGGGATCTGTGGCACATTTGCAGTACAATGGGTTCTGTCCTGTCATTTTCTTCGGTGATGGCATCAGGAGGCTTCCTGTCTTTTCTGGGTTCCTGCAGCTGGCCTCCTGATGATGTGCATGTCATTGGAGGTCTGGTCACAAAAACCAGTAAGAGACAGCTGACCGCCTAATGACATGCGGCAGCACCTGCGCCTGCCTGGGGTGCAAGGGGCGGGTGTCCCAGGAGGCCGCTGGTGGTGCAAACATCATTCTTGCCTAGGCAAGAAAAGAGGAAGTGCGGGGATGTGTTCTCAGAGAAAGGTACAGAAATAAATAAGGCCCCTTTTACATGGGGAAGACTCCGCTAGCAGATCCGACTGCTCAGCAGGGAATCTATCCGCTGAACCGTCATATGCAGAGCAGACACAGACGCAGCCCACTTCCTTCTATGGGCTGTCAAATGGTAACGGACCACCTGTCTGTTTCCAACCGACTGTCATCCAATCCATTTTGCTAAAAACAGACAGATGGGAGATCCTTTCCCCATCTGTCTGGCGGATTGGATGACAGTCGGATGGAAACAGCGAGGCAGTCCGTTTCCATCCGACTGTCATCCAATCTGCTAGACAGATGGGGAAATGATCTCCAGACATGTGCAATGTGTTTCGTAACTAAACGAAATTCGGCCGAATTTTGCATCTTTCGGACATTCGGATGCATCCGAATGTCCGAATAAAAAAATAACAAATTTCAACTAATACGAAAGAAACTATAGCGAATATAACGAATGAATTCGACATGATTCGGTAATTTGTTAAAGATCTAATGAAACAAAGGGTCAACTCAAAGTAAATCTTACAGTCCAATCGGCTGATTCATTTTGTGCTGGAGGTCGGATTACTAGCAAAGTGCATTCCTGAGAACTGAGTGAGAAGGGTGTTGTATTGTATTTGAGCAGAGGAGAAGAGATATTGTCATTGTGTGTGTTAATAGATTCAATAAACAAACGACTTTCCAAACTACGAATCAGTATCATGAATATATATACATACATGAATATCGAATTTCAACTAATACGAAAGAAATTATTGCGGATATAACAAATGAATTTGACATGATTCGAGATTCAGTATAACAAATATCGACACTCTACGAATAATAACAAATTATCCGAAAACAAATTAATGTAACCTAACGAATATAACAGAATGAAATTATGTATTTTACGAATGACAACGAACCGAAACTAAACAAAATTTCCCATTGTGCACAAGTCTAATGATCTCCCATCCATCTGTTTTTAGCGAATAGGATCAGATGCTGGTAAATGTCAATGGACACATGTCTGCTGACATCCACCCTTCCATAGAGGGCAATGGATGGTCTGATGGGATCCGCCTAAATAACTGATAAGGGGGACCTGATCTATCCGCCCGTGTGAAAGGGGCCTAAAAAGTTCTGCTTGTAAAAGGAGGGGGGGAGGAGGGTGCACTATGATATCATGCAGGTCAGGAAGGTGAAGGTCTTCTTTAGGAAGCCCTTACTGTGCTACACACTAATTGGAGGGTGAATCCAGAGCAATGGGAGCTTTGCATCAACTGTCCCCGATTTGGAACAATGTCCATCTTTCCATATTTGTCCCTCATTTTGGTCTGATCTATATACAGTAGTTGTATATAAAATGCACTATTTATCTTTTAATAAGTATTTTCCAGTTCTAAACCTTTCATCCAATTTCTAAATTGCTGCATTTGTTACTGTCAAAAGCCAAAGTAAAGCCTCGTACACACGATCAGATTTTCGGACAACCGTTCGTCCGTTTTTTTTTGTTGCATGCTAGTCTGATGTTGAAAGTGAAGGGGTTACTCATCATACGAAAATTTTCATACAGAATACAACTTCAGAAGTGACATAATACATTCAATAGTTTTGTATGTTTTCTTACATTTCTGAGCATGCGTAGTCTTGCTCTTACGATTTTTTTTCAGACGAAAACCGTACTAATTAAACGAAAATCGGACATTCACGTACGACAAATTTTATAGTCTGCACATCCAGCTTTTGTCGGACGAAAAATCGGAATCGACTGTCGAAAGCACCATACTAATGATACGAAAATCGGCAGATCGTTCGTCGGACGAAACTTTACTTTTCATGTCGTGATTCTCCTTTCAATCAGGAAGCGGGTCTTAAGACCCGATTGGCCGAGAGGAGAAGCGACCGTATTGGCCGCTGAGGAGGAGGGGCAGGGGGAAGCCGTTGAGGAGAACACAGGGGGAAGCCAGCGACCTAGATGGGGTAAGTGCAGGGCTGGTGGGCGGATGGGGAGTGGGGGATGGTTTGTCAATCGACCGAGCGATGAGGTGGGAGGGGGATTTTGATTGACACAACCATGTGCACTGCAAGCAGTTGCAGGGCGTTTGCAGCACTTTCCTATTCACTTGATGGGTGTTCTGGGCTCACTGATAGCAACATGTTGAATAGTTTTTTTTGCCATTGTAAACACCCCCAACTGCAGCTTAAGGGGGTTGGTTGGGGGGGGGGGGGGGGCTAAAAATGCGACCCAACTGCACATTTTTTATATCCACTGATTGCTAGTCTAAACGAGGCCTTAAAGTGGAACTTTCTCCCCTCCCCTCTATTACATTTTGGCACTTTTTCTGTTGTGGGGGATGGTACCTGATTTGGACAGGTACCCGCTCAATCACTTCCAGCCGGACTGCCCCGCCGATCCCAGCGGAAGTTCGGCCCCCCCTCCTTCCCTCACAGCCTTTTGGGACACATCACAGCTCCCTGAAGACTGCGTATCATTCACGAAAGCGCGGCTCGTACATGGGCAGCTGGAAGCTAGTCAAGATGCCGGCCCCTGCACCCGAAGCTGATTAAAGAATTGGCTGGGGTGAGGACAGCGCTGGATCCAGGGGCAGGTGTCAGTTTTTTTTATTAAAATTCAGCAGCTGCAGTATTTGTAGATGCTGACTTTTACATTTTTTTTGGGGGGAGGGGGGGGGGGACTCTTATGTCATCCAGTCCTGGTTTCCATCTACTTTAATACAATAATATATTACAATGGATACAACGTGTGGGTACAAAGTTAAACTTCATGTCTCAGCCAGCCATTGGTTTGTTACATTGTATTATCAGGAATAGATCGGGTGATCAACCTCTTCCATGTGACACCAGCCGGCCCAGACACCAGATCATCTGTCATTATCTATCATCGTCCCTGAACTGTCACATAAGATCAGAGTACTCTTCAGCTCGGCCTGTAATGTGAGAGTTTCTGAGTGTGGCAACTTTTCCTTTACCTTTGTGCTGACAACTGTCACTGAACCCAGCAACCTTTTCCACCCACATAGATATTTACAGCTGTCTTTTTTAATGTTTATAAACGAATGTGTTTTATTTTGTAATAATCATGTCTATTAAAACTTTATTTAAAACAATTTATTGCAATTTGTAAAGCAGGCCCGACTCTCTGATATGATATTCTCTACATACAGTAGATCCATTTTCACTTGAGAGGTCAGCAGTCTGCATAATCTGTTCTCCCTTCTAATAAATTCAGTTTTCAGCACAGCTGTTTAATATTTAAAGAGTATCTAAATCCAATCAATCAATCAATCAATCAAAAAAAAAAATTGATCGTATTGCAGTTTAGGCAGCTGCCTGTCTTGCCTTTGCCTTGCCTTGGCCTGGTCCTGGTGTGGTGGGACCTCTAGGGGGTGATAAAGCCTCCATGAAGCGTGTGCGGGGTCCCCTCCTCCCTGAGCTCCTCACTCCACTCTGATTTAATCCCTATTTTCTCTCTTTCAGGTGTCTGCAGAGCACGGAAGGGATGAAACTTTTTATAGATCTGATCAAAGCCAAAACCAAGCTCCCACCCACATCTGAAGACTGCCTGTACCTCAATATCTTCACTCCGGCTGACCGCGGACAGGACGCCAAACTATCGGTGAGTCCCAGAGATGCTGCAGATTATGGGAGATATTGCTGGATTGTAGAAGGTGTCAGTAGTCAGAAAACATTTTATCAAGCCATTGTGATGACCCATGTAGATCTGTACAATTCCTTTGTTCATGGTGACGGCTTGTAGCATCCAGCAGGGCATTTCTTTGTGTGGTCACATGTCCACCTCCCTGGGTGTACCTACCTGAATCTACGTGCCTGGAACATGAAACTTTCAAAGCTGCAGTAAACAGAACACTCCTAAAGATTACAAACAAGGATCTATACCTTTACTTCTACTATTTCTGGAACCAACATAGGCAAATTTTAGTTGTCAGGCTGATATGAAAATGATGTCAGTTGCATCTGTTTATCTTCAGTCTTCTCTTCTCTACATCTGGTCAAAGTCCAGAATTTACCAAGCCTGTCTTACAGAAAAAAGAGGGTGCAGAGCTGAAATTACAGTCTGAAAGCTCAGTAAAGAGAACCCTGAGAGCTGATTGGAGGGAAGGAACGTCCCCCTCCTCCTTCCACACAGCACACAGGAACAGTGTGGAAGGGTTGAGGCTGTCAATAAGAGAATGTGTGCTGGAGTTCCCTCCCGTCACCTTTTTTTTTTCTCTTGGTGTCAGGAAAATTTGTCAAAAGTGATTCATGCAGATAGCAGGGGAACGAAGTAGCAGACAGAAATTACACTTCGTGCTCTGGATAGAGACAAGTACACACTATAGAAGTATGTTCATATTTCATGTCCAAGGTTTATAACTACTTTAAGTATTTTCAGTCTCATTGGTTCCAGTCTTAGTATAGACATAAGGAATTCTGACTTTCAGTTGCTGCATTCTTGTTCCAGGTCTATGACAGACACAGCCAGGCACCTCACATTTTCAGAAGGAGACTAAAAGTAGCAGCCTTCAGATTTTTCTTGTGAGAGGTGCTCTTAAATGCAAAATAAGAAGAAGTAGAACTGAAAACTTTTTTTTTTTTTCATTTTATATAGAGTAAGGGAGGGTTATAATCTCTGTCAGATTTTTTTTCCTGCCCTTTGTGTCCCATTATGGAGATTTACCTTCACTTCCTGTCCCATAGCCAAAACGGAAGGTAAGAGGAAGTCTCTCCAAAGTGAGTAAATCCCTGGTTGTCACCAGATCTAGCGTCTCCATGGGAGGATTTCCCCTCTTACTGTTTTGGGGACAACCCAAAATTGGGGCATTTCTTTTACCTTCACCTTTGATGTTAATGGTAAACTGGACAAATAGAGGGGATGAATCTACCTAACAGGGGCACAGACAGGTATAAAAACTGACAGGGGTTCTAATCCCTCTCCACTTTATCCAGAACTAAAAAAAAAAAAAGTTTTGGATTTAGTTATACTTTAAATATAGGTTTAAACATTTCTAAAAATGGCATGCATTTCCAACTAATCAGATCATTATATGATGGCACAGACAGGTCACTGCGGCGGTGCACCTGATTTTTGGTGCCCAGCTTACTGTTGGTTCCCGCTAATGTCACCATATTTGCAGATCACAGCTACAGCGTTCACTACGGATGTGTGGGAATCTGCCCTGCACTGGTAGAAAAGATGGGGGACCTGCATGGAGGACAGAAGGTTATTGATCCTTTATTGATTCTCTACAGGTGTTGGTGGGTATTCATGGAGGTGGATTGGCTACGGGAGGAGCCATGATGTTTGAGGGTTCTGCGCTGAGTGCCTACGAAAATATCATTACTGTTTCCATCCAGTACCGCCTGGGGATTCTGGGATTCTTCAGGTAACGCACTATACACACACCTTTCTAAACAACTGGTCAGTTCAGATATTTAGGCAACTGAAGTTAATGTATACGCAGATCTCAACTTTTTCCTTAAGTTTTAGTTTAGTTTTTTTTTTTTCTTTAACAGAATAAGTTTATTGAACAAAAAAGGTAAATACACGTGTGCAGTTGACAAGCAAGAACCAGTAGCCAAAAAATGAAACAATCAGTACTGTGCGCTCGGTGATAACAGGGACTTTAAAAAGTATTCACACCACTTGAAATTTTCCACATTTTGTCATGTTACAACCAAAAACGTAAATGTATTTTATTGGGATTTTATGTGATAGACCAACACAAAGTGGCACATAATTGTGAAGTGGAAGGAAAATGATAAATGGTTTTCAACATTTTTTTACAAATAAATATCTGAAAAGTGTAGCGTGCATTTGTATTCAGCCCCCCTTAGAGTACGTTCACACTGAACACGGGTTTGAAATTGTGCGAGTTCAGCTGAACTCACACGATTTCAAACCCGCATTTCAGTGCGAGTTCGGGGGCGATTTGAATGACATCTGTGCAGGTTCATGCACAGATGTCTATTGAAATCGCCCCCGAAGTCATCAAAAGTAGTGCAGAAACTACTTTTGAAAATCAGTGCGGCGCCGCAAAGACAGCGTCTCACCAATTGGGACAGTGCCGTTGCTGGCAATAGGCTACGATTTGGCATGTGATTTGACATGTCAAATCGCGCCGATGTTAACGGGGCTTACTCTGATCCCCCTAACTAAAATCTAGTGGAACCAATTGCCTTCAGAAGTCACCTAATTAGTAAATAGAGTCCACCTGTGTGTAATTTAATCTCAGTATAAATACAGCTGTTCTGTGAAGCCCTCAGAGGTTTGTTAGAGAACCTTAGTGAACAAACAGCATCATGAAGGTCAAGGAACACACCAGACAGGTCAGCGATAAAGTTGTGGAGAAGTGTAAAGCAGCGTTAGGTTATAAAACAATATCCCAAGCTTTGAACATCGCACGGAGCACTGTTCAATCCATCATCCGAAAATGTAAAGAGTATGACACAACTGCAAACCTACCAAAACATGGCTGTCCACCTAAACTGACAAGGAGAACATTAATCAGTGAAGCAGCCAAGAAGCCCATGGTAACTCTGGAGGAGCTGCAGAGATCCACAGCTCAGGTGGGAGAATCTGTCCACAGGACAACTATTAGTCGTGCTCTCCACAAATCTGGCCTTTATGGAAGAGTGGCAAGAAGAAAGCCATTGTTGAAAGAAAGCCATATGATGTCCTGTTTGCAATTTGTGAGAAGCCATGTGGGGGACACAGCAAACATGTGGAAGAAGGTGCTCTGGTCAGATGAGACCAAAATTAAACTTTTTAACCTAAAAGCAAAATGCTATTTGTGGCGGAAAACTAAAACTGCACATCACCCTGAACACACCATCCCCACTGTGAAACATGGTGGTGGCAGCATCATGTTGTGGGGATGCTTTTCTTCAGCAGGGACAGGGAAGCTGGTCAGAGTTGATGGGGAGATGGATGGAGCCAAATACAGGGCAATCTTAGAAGAAAACCTGTTAGAGTCTGAAAAAGACTTGAGACTGGGGCGGAGGTTCACCTTCCAGTAGGACAACAACCCTAAACATACAGCCAGAGCTACAATGGAATGGTTTAGATCAAAGCATATTCATGTGTTAGAATGGCCCAATCAAAGTCCAGACCTAAATCCAATTGAGAATCTGTAGCAAGACTTGAAAATTGCTGTTCACAGACGCTCTCCATCCAATCTGACAGAGCTTGAGATATTTTGCAAAGAAGAATGGACAAAAATGTCACTCTCTAGATGTGCAAAGCTGGTAGAGACATCCCCAAAAAGACTTGCAGCTGTAATTGCAGTGAAAGGAGGTTCTACAAAGTATTGACTCAGGAGGGGGCGCTATACAAACTCACGCCACACTTTTCACATATTTATTTGTAAAGAATTTTGAAAAACAAATGTTGAAAACCATTTATCATTTTCCTTCCACTTCACAATTATGTGCCACTTTGTGTTGGTCTATCACATAAAACCCCAATAAAATACATTTATGTTTTTGGTTGTAACATGACAAAATGTGGAAAATTTAAAGGGGTATGAATACTTTTTCAAGGCACTATACATCCGAGACAATATTACACAAGCTGGAGTTATCAATAATAAGACAAGAAAGCATGTAGATGCAGGCAGTTAACTCTTATAGAAAACCATGGGATCCAGCAAAGAGAGCAACAAGTATTTCTTTAGATTTCCAAACCAGAAACCAGGAAAAAAGGGGGGGGGAGAGAGGAAGGAGGCAAGGGGAAGAACAAAAGAGGGGGAAGGGAACACAGAGGGAAAGGAGGGGGGAAGGGGAGGGTAAAAAGCGTAGGGGGTCAGAGCAGGATGGGAGAGGCAACAACCAAGACTGCTTAGAATTTAGATTACTTCCCCAGCAGTCTATCCAAGTCTTTTGTTTCTATGGGCAGTTTGTACAAAGGCAGCACTGGATTGATGGCAGCACGCCAGGACATTACAGTAGGAGGTAGGGACGACTTCCACTTAAGGATTTCCCTTCAAGCTTAAAAGGAGGCAAAAAAAAAAAATAGTTTGCAGAACGGCTGAGTTCTGCACCATCCAGCACTCCCAAGAGTATCACCTATGGGTCCCAAGGTAATGTCAAATCATAGGTGATATTAATAATGATCAAGACAGATTATATAATATTTTTTTTTTTTTTGTTTTTGTTTTTTTTTTTTTGTTTTTATTTAAATAACAAACTTAGAGCCCTTTCACACTGGGGCGGTTTGCAGGCGCTATTGCGCTAATAGCGCCTGCAAACCGACCTGCAAGTGCCGCTGCTTTGTATCCAGTGTGAATGCCCCGAGGGCTTTCACACTGGAGCGGTGCGCTGGCAGGACGGGAAAAAAAGTCCTGCTAGCAGCATCTTCGGAGCTGTGAAGGAGCGGAGTATATATCGCTCCTTCACCGCTCCTGCCCATTGAAATCAATGGGACGGCGCGGCTATAGCGCCGGCAAAGCGCCTCTGCTAGCGGACGAATACCGACGGTAAAACGCCGCTAATAATAGCGGCGTTTTACCGCCGACTACGCCCCCGCCTCAGTGTGAAGGGGCCCTTACCTGCTCTGTTGCAGTGGTTTTGCGCAGAGCAGCCCATATCCACCTCTTCACGGGTCCCTCGCCAGCACTCTTGGCCCCTCCCTCCTGCTGAGTGCCCCCCTAGCAAGCAGCTTGCTAGGGGGGCATCTGAGCCGCTGCTCCGTGTGTCCATTCAGACACAGAGCCATGGCTCAGCCCCGCCCCCTCCCTCTATCCTTATTGGCTCACTGACTTTGACAGCAGCGGGAGCCAATGGCACCACTGCTGTCTCAGCCAATGAGGAGGGAGAGTCCCAGACAGCTGGGGCTCTCGTGCAACATCCCTGGATCGAGATTGTGCTCAGGTAAGTATTAGAGGGGCTGAGGAGGGCCACTACACACAGAAGTTCTTTTATCTTAATGCATAGAATGTATTAAAGTGGTACTAAACCCAGGACCCTACATTCACTATATCTGGTCTCCCGCAGTACACAGAAATGCAATTATTTTAGTAAATATTAACTGCTAAATGCCTCTTCTCATCAGCAGTATATTAGCAGTCTTGTGACTTCTATCAGTGTCTGATTAAAGCTTGTAGGATGAGTTTTTTTTCTCCCATGAATGTCCTATAAGGATGCAGGACCCCTGATCCTCTCTCTGGACAGTGCTGATTGGCCTTGTGCTGATCACATGTACTCTCCAAAGAAAAAAAACTCTCTAGCAATACGCACCAAACTGAGCATGTGCAGCTTGTCCCCAAGCTCTGTGCTATCAGGAAATGATTGCGGAACATCAGGGCCGTCTTTAAGGCAGGGCAAAAGGGGCAACTGCCCTGGGCCCCATCATTGTTGTGGGGCCCAAAGCAGCTGCCTCATACTTGCCAACTATCCCAGTTTAAATTCTCTTGTCCCTCAAAGTTTTAGTCCCGTGCTGTGTCCCAATATATCTCAGTGTGAAGTGCTGCTACTAATGCTGTCCAGCTATGCCCTATTGCCCTGTACAGATGACTCACCTGCAGACCCTGTGTTTACATGTAAATAACTGGCATTGATGTGAATAGCGGCGGTATTCATATGTACAGTAAATAGCCTTGTAATGGCAGCATTAAGATGTAAATAAAGGCGGCATTCACATGTATATCATGCCCCCCCCTGAGGTCATATCCACCATCACTTCTGCTGAATGCTGCCCACTGGGGAGGTAAAGGGGCATGCTTGAAAATCCTGCCTGCAACTGTGGTCATTAGGCCGAACATCAGCCTGTTCTGTAAAGGTAAGCAAATTAGTGGGGGGAGGGTATTGTGGGGTGTGCAGAGGTAGGCAGAGAAGGAATTACAGTTTGAGGTGCACAGGTGAGCAAGGAGGGGATGTATGGAGGTAAGAAAGGTGGGTGCAAAGATGAGCAGAGGAGGCAGGTAGAGTTAAAGGGGTGGAGGATTGGAGTGGAAAGGATGGGGGAGGTTTGGGATGAAGAGGTTAGCATGGGTTTTAGGATGCAAAGGTGTACTGACAGGGTGGACAAAGATGTAAGTAGCGTGTAGGGCAGCCAATTCATTTCAATGAGCTGCTCTATGCGGAAGAAATAAGGAAGAAAGTCCTTAACGTTTTTTCAAAATCACACGGTTGCATAGCACATGTCAGCAGATGTGTGAGGGTGTCAGTAACAATTAATGGCACTGCTGTGTATCTGCTAAAGGGCAGCACCTTTCTGTGGTGTCAGGAAAGCGATATTGCATACATTCCCGACACACGCAAATGTGAACGCAGGCTAAATGTCTCAGTTACATTGATGGTCAGTGTAAATCTCTTGACGTTGGGGCTTGGTGTAGAATCCTTTCATTCACACTAGTGGCCAGTGTGAATGTCCCCCTTACATTGGTGGTCAGTGTCAATCCCTCCTTACATTAGTGGTTACTAGGGATGGGCTGTCAGTTCGGGTAAAACATGAGTTCGACTCGAACGTTGGCTGTTCGCCCGTTCGCCGAATAGCGAACAATTTGGGATGTTCGTGGCAAATTCGAAAGCCGTGGAACACCCTTTAAAAGTCTATGGGAGAAATCAAAAGTGCTAATTTTAAAGGTTAATATGCAAGTTATTGTCATAAAAAGTGTTTGGGGACCTGGGTCCTGCCCCCAGGGGACATGAATCAATGCAAAAAAAAGTTTTAAAAATGACCGTTTTTTCGGGAGCAGTGATTTTAATAGTGCTTAAAGTGAAACAATAAAAGTGAAATATTCCTTTAAATTTTGTACCTGGGGGGTGTTTATAATATGCCTGTAAAGTGGTGCATGTTTCCAGTGTTTACAACAGTCCGAGAGCAAAATGACATTTCTAAAGGAAAAGAAAGTCATTTAAAATTACTAGCGGTAGCGCCGGCAGCTATAATGAATTGTCGGGTCTCTGCAATACTCATAAAAGTCATTGAAAAAAACGGCATGGGATTCCCCCACAGTGCATTACCAGGCCCTTTGGCTCTGGTATGAATATTAAGGGGAACCCCGAACCAAAATAAAAAAATGTGTGGGGGTCCCCCCAAATTCCATACCAGGCCCTTCAGGTCTGGTATAGATATTAAGGGGAACCCCATGCCAAAAACCATCACTTGTCTTTAACATTTTTGACACTTTCTTGTGAAATGGTAGGGGTACATTTGTACCCCATTACCATTTCACACAGGGGGGGCAGGGATCTGGGGGTCCCCTTGTTAAAGGGGGCTTCCAGATTCCGATAAGCCCCCTGCTCGCAGACCCCCACAACCACCGGGCAAGGGTTTTGGGGATGAGGCCCTTGTCCCCATCAACATGGAAACATCCTCCCCATGTTGAGGGCATGTGGCCTGGTACGGTTCAGGAGGGGTTGCGCTCTCTCATCCCCCCTCTTTTCCTACGGCCTGCCAGGTTGCGTGCTTGGATAAGGGTCTGGTATGGATTTTTAGTGGGACCCCCACGCCATTTTGGCGCGGGTTTCCCCTTAATATCCATGCCAGACCTGAAGGACCCGGTATGGAATTTGGGGGGATCCCCACGCATTTTTTTTTTTTTTGGTTCGGGGTTCCCCTTAATATTCATACCAGACCCAAAGGGCCTGGTAATGCACTGTGGGGGAACCAATGACTTTCTTTTCCTTTAGAAAAGTACCGCTAGTACTTTTAAATGACTTTATTTTCCTTTAGAAACGTCATTTTGCTCTCGGACTGTTGTAAACACGGGAAACACGCACCACTTTACAGGCATACTATAGACACCCCCCAGGTACGAAATTTAAAGGAATATTTCACTTTTATTGTTTCACTTTAAACAATAGGGTGCGTGGCCTCACAAAACAGTGTACTCTACATCAAAAGTAAAAAAGTACCATCATCCGAGTTAAATTTGGAATAAATATTTGGGAGTAAGGGCCCCAACCCCGAAATCACCAAGGGGGAGGACGGCAAACAGACTATCACTGTACATGTTAAAGAACATATGCGGGAATAAACAGAGAATATTTAAAATAACAAAATGTATTCCTACAACACAAAAGAACATGAAAAACATGAAATGTTAAAAGGCGTGCACAGATGACATGGAATTTCGGACTAGTTTGGCGGGGTGACCGCTTCATCTGGAAATACATCCATGCTTCGGTGCCGACAACGCCTATGGCCTCACGGCAAAGCCTCCCGCAGCGACTGGGAATGACATATATAAGGGAAGTCAACAGGAACCTAGCGTCTGGACTAGATAGGTGTAAATACAAGGGGCCCGGGGGTATAATCCTGCTTGATAAGGCACAAGTATGGGACGGTTACAGAACAGGTCAGGATAGCATAACGCTAACTGTACAGAAATTGTACATAAGGTGCCGAGAAGTCAAAAGGCAGAGTCCAGTGTTGGAAAAGGAGGTTGTTCAGGGGTCCATCCGGGTCCCGCGCTATCCTGGGAGTATTTACACCTATCTAGTCCAGATGGTAGGTTCCTGTTGACTTCACTTATACATGTCCTTCCCAGTTGCCGCGAGAGGCTCTGCCGTGAGGCCATAGGCGTTGTCGGCACCGAAGCATGGATGCATTTCCTGATGAAGCGGTCACCCCGCGAAACTAGTCAGAAATTCCATGTCATCTATGCACGCCTTTTAACATTTCATGTTTTTTCTTTTGTATTGTATGAATACATTTTTGTTACTTTTTTAAGTATTCTCTGTTTATTCCCGCATATGTTCTTTAACATGTACCATGATAGTCTGTTTGCACTCCTCCCCCTTGGTGAGTTCGGGGTTGGGGCCCTTACTCCCAAATATTTATTACATCTTCACTTTAAGCATTATTAAAATCACTGCTCCCGAAAAAAATGACATTTTAAAACTTTTTTTTGCATTCATACATGTCCCCTGGGGCAGGACCAAGGTCCCCAAACACTTTTTATGACAATAACTTGCATATTAACCCTTAAAATTAGCACTTTTGATTTTTCACGTTCGTGTTCCATAGACTTTAATGGTGTTCGCGTGTTCAAACAAATGTTTTGCATTTTCGCATGTTCTGCTGCTAACCGAACAGGGGGGTGTTCGACCCATCCCTAATGGTTACTGTGAATGCTTCTATTACATTAGTGGTCAGTGTAAACCCTTATTACATTAGTGGTCAGTGTAAACCCCTATTACATTGATGGCCAGTGTTGAAACTCCTCTTTATATTGGTAGTCGGTAAAAAAAATCAGCATTGCCACTGATCACACCCTCCCCTCCCCCCAGCACTGCCACTTATCCCAGGAGTTCTAGGATCCCTAGGAGTTTTCTGTCTATTCATGGGTCCCCTCACCTCCCCAGTCCATGGTGTGCAGGCAGTGAGGAGATGGTGTGCTGTAACCTCTAGCAACCAATCAGAGAGCAGTATTGATGTACAGTATTCTCTAGCAACGAATCAACAAGTAGAAATCATGTGCTGTAACCTATAGCAACTAACCAGTGAGCAGTAATGTGTGCTGTAACCTCTAGCAACCAGTCATTAAGCAGTAATGACACACTGTAACCTCTGGCAACCAATCGCAATCGCTGCCTAATCTGATTCAGTAAACTGATTTTGAGTCTAGCTGCTGTTTATTGTACGTCTCAGAGCAGGTGTAGAGTGAAATTGAATGGGGGGGGGCAAAGAAAATGTTTGCCTAGGGTCCAATCAATATTAAAGATGGCCCTGCGGGACATGGAAGAAGGTGAGGATCAGAGAAGACAGGATCAAACAGCCTTTTTATACAATGCAGAGGATTAACCCCTTAGGTTCCACAGTGCATATAATAAGCATGCTTTATTGCATATACAGACTGATTTTACTGTTGTGGGTTTAGTAACACTTTAAGATAAAAAAACCTTTTGCCTTTTAGAACCTCTTTAACCTGAATAAAACTATCTTTGGCCGAAACCATGCTTGCAACGGTTATTCGTACATACAGTATGTCCCAATCTTCCTCAGTTAAATCAGGCAGGTTTGCCTGCCATTTGGAAAACAATTTAGTCAATTTTACAGAGTGAGCCATGGAGAGACAAAGGCTTCCCCAAGGTCCTGGAGATCAGGAGATGCTCTAAGGGATCAAATTCAAGGGTGAGAACATAAGGGAATTGCGTGGTACCACGTGTCTGAGTTGCAGATAACAAAACATCCGGTTGGGCAGGTGAAACTCAGCCTGAAGGTCCACAAAGCTCTGCAGCCTACCATTATATATGATTTCTTTAAGCCCTACTATTTCCCAAGCAGCCCACAGTTGGGGATCAGGTAACATAGCCAGGTGAGGCAAGGTGGGGTTGGCTCATAAGGAAACGTGGGGAGAAACCATATGAGGCTTATGATACTGCACCCTTGCCTGTTGCCACACCTTGATGGTGATTCTCATCAGACAGGTAAGTGCAGGGTGGGCCCGTAGACCACGGAAAACCAGGTTACAGAGGGGGGCATAGGAGCCGATGATGGCCTCCTCCAGTGTAACCGTAGGATTATCTCTTGGTTGTGAGAACCACCATCAGACCGTGACCGATATTGCAGACCAATACTGGATTGTAGTATAGTGGCCAAATGAGGAGTTTTTCCAGCCCAAGTGAGTAAACCAATAATACAGTCCAATTTGTTAAACGATTTCGGGAATACGAACAGGCGTATTTTGGAATAGATACAGAAACTTGGGAAATATTTTCAACAGGTTAATTCTACCCACCGGAGACAGTGAAATAGTACGCCTTGTGGTGCATTTCTGAGACAGCGACCGAAGCAGGGGCAATAAATTAGAATCCACGTAAGATTGAAGATGAACATGAATCCCCAAATATTTAAACGCTGTAACCCATTGCAATGGGGCATTAGTGACAGGTGGAGCAGACCAACAACCAACAGGAAACGAGATGGACTTGTGCCAGTGGATTCGTAACCTGAAGAAAGCCCCAAAAGGCGTTTACCACATGGGTCAATCTAATATTACATTTGTTATTGTTGAGCTCTGCCAGAAATGGAGTCCGCTCTTCTATCTAACCCGTCAAGGTAACGAACACATCTTCAAAGTACCTAAGTCAGGAGGCTGCGTGGCTGAGGTACAGACAACTTGTACACCGCCCCCAGCTCCCAAATGCCCAGATGGAGACGGACATATGCTGGGGCCCAGGGCAATATACCACATATTCGGTGCACAAGTGGAGAAGGAAGTAATTTGGTAGGTCCTACCCAAGGTGGCCTGAAAGGTCTTTTGACGATATTGTACAAACTTGCACATTTTGCTTTTCAGTTTTTTTACATTGAAACATCTCTACAAGGTTACAAAATGATGCCAGCGGATGGATGGAAGACTTATTTGGAGCTGGAATTTTCTAGTTTTTAATATTTGGTGCCCTCTTGTATACAAATCTAGGCCTCTTTGGGATAATGGGCTCTAGTTTTGAATCCTTGAGGAGGATGCTCCTTCGGAGTGCAATAATTCTCTCCATTTGTTTGTATTTATTATGGAATTGAGTAATAAACGTGATGTCAGGGACATCTATAACTTTAACCCTGGGACCTTGAGGGTTCGACTGACCACCATTCTTGAAAGGTTTGATCTATCAGCTCCAGATTAAACCTCTTATCCAATAACTTTTTTTTAGGATTTTACCCTGTGTTAGAGAGTCCTCATCTAAGGTGGGAAGTCTACAAAACTTTTCTTTTGGGATGTTATTATCCCACTTCGGATGATGACGGTTTTGGAAATGTAGGTAAGAATTACCAGAGGAAAGCCTGAAGTGCATTTTGGAAATAATCTTTTCATCCATAAGACCCAATTCAAGAACTAAGAAAACCAATTGGGTGGGGCTTGAGATGTGTGAAGGATAAACCTAGGTTGTTACCGTTGCAGTGTTGGACAACTTGATAATAGATGGCAGGCCATCCTATATGACAATGATGTCATCAATGTATCTGCCGTAAAAAAAAATAACATATTAATGACTCCTGGAAGCAGAGGAGGAGTTTGTAAATGGCACCATTAGGGGCAGGGCTTTTCTCTAAAAGACCATTTTCTATTGACTTGTCATATAACCTCTGTTTGTCATCTCTTAGCTCCGGGGACAGCCAAGCTCCAGGAAATTACGGATTCTTGGATCAGGTGGAGGCGCTGCACTGGGTGCAGGAGAACATCGCAGATTTCGGGGGTGACCCAGACTCCGTCACCATATTTGGAGAGTCCGCTGGTGGGATCAGTGTCGCTGCATTGGTAAGTATACAAGAAACATTTTTCTATAGGATCAAAAAAGTGAAATATGTTTGTGGGCGCCTCCAATTCTGACTTGTTTTAAAAAATACTGGCTCAAAAACCATCATCCTTATTCTCTCTTTACTACCTGGTGAGTCACCAAGCTGTAACAAGCCAATGACCTCTTCTAAAAACATGATCCCTGGATGCAGGCATGCTGATCATATGGCTTTAGTACTTTCTAAGCCATTGATCTAGAGCAAGCAGATGAGGAGTTCTAACGTCAATGTTCTGATCTTCATGCTGGTTCAGGGCAGCTTCTCAAAGTATCAGGTGCACAAACAGTCAAGAAGTTAGCATTTTCCTAAAGAGGTCAGTATTAACAGCCTCCATATTTCTCTCTGTACTAGTTTCCCTAAAATAGTGGAGCAAGGAGAATGACAGCCTTGGACTCAGCGCTAAAGACAAGTCACCAATGTTGGCTCTCATTCTTCTGTTCTGACAGGTTCTCTTGAATATAAATACTGTTTCCTCAGTGTGACACATTGTAACTAATCTTGTCTTTTCTTTCCCTGACAGGTCTTGTCCCCACTAGCCAAGGGCTTGTTCCATGGAGCCATTGCAGAGAGTGGTGCGGCCCTTGTTCCGGGGCTGATCACCAAGTCTGCTGAGGAGACCAGCTTTGTGCGGAATGTAAGTCCCAATGTTGATGGCAAATACACGAAATCTGTACAGAAATCACTTGGTTGGTTGTTACTGAAAGACAATTAGGGGAGGTCATAAGGCACATCATAGATACTCTGCAGACGTCTGTCCCTCGACAGTACAACAAATATCCGAGTGTGTGACAGATTCTTGTAAGCCTCGGAATGATGGATTCAAATTTGACAGAGCTCTTTCAGAACTGTCACACACAGTGCCACCTACAGACAGTCATATTTTCACAAGTGGAGTGCATGCCTGGATAATCTCAAAAAGGCATGGAATGTTATCAGACACATGTATGTATGTGTCTAGTGTATATATTAGGAGGGAAGAGAGGATAGAGATGAGGAGAGCGGAAGAGAGGATAGAAATGATGAGAAGAGAGGATAGAGATGAGAAGTAAAAATGAGTAGAAGGAGGAACGAGAGGATAGGCTTAAGGAGATGAATGCAATGGATACAAATGAATAGTAGAAAAAAAGAGGATAAAGATGAGGTGATGTCAAGAGAGGATGATTCTGAGGAGATGGGAAGAGAGGACAGAGATAAGGAGATGGGAAGAGAGGACAGATGAGGAGATGGAAAGAGGACAGAGATGAGGAGATGGGAAGAGAGGACAGATGAGGAGATGGAAAGAGGACAGAGATGAGGAGATGGGAAAAGAGGATAGAGAGGAGGAGATGGGAAAAGAGGATAGAGAGGAGGAGATGGGAAAAGAGGATAGAGAGGAGGAGATGGGAAAAGAGGATAGAGAGGAGGAGATGGGAAAAGAGGATAGAGAGGAGGAGATGGGAAAAGAGGATAGAGATGAGGAGATGGGAAAAGAGGATAGAGATGAGGAGATGGGAAAAGAGGATAGAGATGAGGAGATGGGAAAAGAGGATAGAGATGAGGAGATGGGAAAGGGAGGATAGAAATGAGGAGATGGGAAGAGAGGATAGAGATGAGGAGATGAAGGCAATGAATACAGATGATGTGAAGGAAAAAAAGAGAGGTTAGAAATGAGGTGATGGAAAGAGAGGATGTTTGTGAGGAAATGGGAAGAGAGGATGGAGATGATGAGATGGAAAGGGAAGCTCACAGCAGAAAGCCTGTTGGTAAGGTGGTGAATATTTTTTTTTATCCGTGTGCCCAAACTGTTCTACATTAAGATGAGAATTTTCAGTTATTTAGAAATAGCATCACACCTGACTGAGCTTCAGCACTCCTGTGACCAGACACCATCTTGTTATTGCAGATAATCGCCAACATTTCTGGCTGTGATCTGGCATCATTGGTGGATTGTATGAAGGCAAAATCTGAAGAGGAAATCCTTTCCATAAGTACTACGATGGTATCGTATATTCATGGATACTGCCCATGACACCAAACCCAATCGATATCACTCTGAGGTTTGGCCATTTTTTCATCTAGTGTAGGCGGTCTACCTGTTCCGCTGAAGTACGTTTGGCAGATATGGAGAGCAAAGTTTGTATGTTGAGCCAGATCTGGCATTGTTTCATTCAAAATTACCTTTCTTCTCTTTTCTCCTTTTTTTTTTTTTTTTTTCTTTTTTGTATTGACAAACAGACCTTTTTGTTGAAAGTTTGTTGAAATTGGCCTAATATTTCACCCTGTGTACCAATTGGCTAATGATTTCTTGAAAAAAATAAATGAATAAATAATGACATAGTATAGTTTTCTAATACGGCCATGTGATCACCGTTCCAGCACTGACATGACATGGTAATCACATGACTATTTTGGAAAACAAAGACTCGAGGTTTGTCCTTTCTTCAATATCTATTGTCATGTCCTCAGATGATGAGGGGCCATTTTTGGCACTAGAGGGTGAGAGGAGTTTTCGTAACCTTTAGAAGACATTTAAAGCATCTTACACCCTTAAAAACCACCAAAAAACGATAGCGACATGTTTCAGCATGCTCTGGGGTTGGGGTTCCCCCATGAATAGCTCATCTATTTTCTGTCCCTGCAGAAATTTCTGACTCCCCCAGCCACCGTCGATGGCGTCTTCCTCCCAAAACCTGTAGAGCAGATCTTGGCGGATAAAGAAAACAATCCTGTTCCGTTTATAACCGGTGTGGCGGAGCAAGAATTCGGCTGGATTCTCTCCTCGGTAAGAGGCACTCTCTGTACGGCTCCACTGATATCATAGACTGCGGGTGGCTCCAGGAGTTTGCAAAGGGGAACTCTGCCATTCAATGCTTTTCAAGTCCAGTGTGGTGGGTGCACCATGTTTAATAATAATGTTATGCAAAACAATGTAGTGCTTCTATATATAATATAGCTGTGCCAAATAAAAAAGAAGGGCTATCACAGTATATAATGTGTAACTATGACATAAGCAAAAAAAAATAAAAATGCATACAACCACTTGACCTCCGGAAGATCTACCCCCTTTATGACCAGGCCAATCTTATGGCACCGCGTTACTTTAACTGACAATTGCACGGTCATGCTACACTGTACCCAAATAAAATCCATGTCATATTTTTTTTTCCCGCAAATAGAGCCAATATTTTTTAGTTTCTGCTATAAAACTTATCCAATAAAAAATCTAATTTCATCATAAGTTTAGGCCAATATGTATTCTACTACAGGTTTTTGATAATAAAAATCCCTATAAGCATATATTGATAGGTTTACACATAAGTTATAGCGTCTACAAACTATGGTGTGTATGGTAAATATACTGGAATTTGTTTTATTTAAATTTTTTTATACTAGTAATGGCGGCGATCAGCGACTTATAACAGGACTGCGATATTGCAGTGGACAATCGGACACTAACTGACACTTTTGAGGGAACCAGTGACACTAATACAGTGATCAGTGCTAAAAATTACACACTGTCACTGTACCAATGACACTGGCTGGGAAGGGGTTTACACATCTAGGGCGATTAAAGAGTTAAATGTGTGCCTAGCCAGTATTTTTGTGTACTGTATGTGCTGCTTTTACTAAGGATTGCAGGGAAAGAAAATCCATCACTCCCCCCCCCCCCCCACCGGCAGTACAGAGCTCTACCTTGTTTACATAGGCAGAGCTCCATGCAGACTTTGTTTCCGATGATCGGCGGGTACCGGCGAACATCCATTGGCCGGCACCTGCTGATTGGCTTCTGCTGTGACAAACCACAGCAGAAGCAACGCGTGCGCGCCCCCCTACCGTGGAGTGTAGGATCGTGTGTGTGTGTGTATACAGTATCTCAGAAAAGTGAGTGTACAGCTTGTATAACAGTGTAAATTTGCTGTCCCCCAAAATAACTCCACACACAGCTATTAATGTCTAAATCGCTGGCAACAAAAGTGAGTACACCCCTAAGTGAAAATGTCCAAATTGGGCCCAATTAGCCATTTTCCCTCCCAAGTGTCATGTGACTCGTTGGTGTTACAGGGGGTCAGGTGTGAATGGGGAGCAGGTGTGTTAAATTTGGTGTTATCGATCTCACTCTCTCATACTGGTCACTGGAAGTTCAACATGGCACCTCATGGCAAAGAACTCTCTGAGGATCTGAAAAAAAGAATTGTTGTTTTACATAAAGATGGCCTAGGCTATAAGAAGATTGCCAAGACCCTAAAACTGAGCTGCAGCACGGTGGCCAAAACCATACAGCGGTTTAACAGGACAGGTTCCACTCAGAACAGGCCTCGCCATGGTCGACCAAAGAAATTGAGTGCACATGCTCAGCATCCTATCTAGAGGTTTTCTTTGAGAAATAGACATATGAGTGCTGCCAGCATTGCTGCGATGGTTGAAGGGGTGGGGGGTCAGCCTGTCAGTGTTCAGACCATACGTTGCACACTGCATCAAATTGGTCTGCATGGCTGTCGTCCCAGAAGGAAGCCTCTTCTAAAGATGATGCACAAGAAAGCCTGCAAACAGTTTGCTGAAGACAAGCAGACTAAGGACATGGATTACTGGAACCATGTCCTGTGGTCTGATGAGACCAAGATAAACTTATTTGGTTCAGATGGTGTCAAGCGTGTGTGGCGGCAACCAGGTGAGGAGTACAAAGACAAGTGTGTCTTACCTACAGTCAAGCATGGTGGTGGGAGTGTCATGGTCTGGGGCTGCATGAGTGCTGCCGGCACTGGGGAGCTACAGTTCACTGAGGGAACCATGAATGCCAACATGTACTGTGACATACTGAAGTAGAGCATGATCCCCTCCCTTCAGAGACTGGGCTGCAGGGCAGTATTCCAACATGATAATGACCCCAAACACACCTCTAAGATGACCACTGCCTTGCTAAAGAAGCTGAGGGTAAAGGTGATGGACTGGCCAAGCATGTCTCCAGACCTAAACCCTATTGAGCATCTGTGGGGCATCCTCAAATGGAAGGTGGAGGAGCGCAAGGTCTCTAACATTCATCAGCTCAGTGATGTCGTCATGGATGAGTGGAAGAGGACTCCAGTGGCAACCTGTGAAGCTCTGATGAACTCCATGCCCAAGAGGGTTAAAGCGGGGGTCCATCTAAACCGCCAAAAAAAAAAAAAAAATTAAAAGCCAGCAGCTACAAATACTGCAGCTGCTGACTTTTAATAAATGGCCACTTACCTGTCCCAGGGTCCGGCGATGTCGGCAGGCGACGCCGAGAACCCGCTCGGTTCTCGGCAGCTGCCGCCGCCATCATAGGTGAGGGAGTCAGAAAGTGAAGCGTTGCGGCTTCACTTCCCGGTTCCCTACTGCGCATGCGTGAGTCGTGCTGCGCATCGTAACTGGTCCCCGCTATCTCCTGGGAGCTGTGTGTTTCCCAGGAGACAGCGCGGAGGGACAGGAAGAGGCATAGACTTCCATGGGAGTCTATGCCGGAAGTGGGTGCAAATACCTGTCTTAGGTATCTGCACCCCCCTCCCCCCTGAAAGGTGCCAAATGTGACACCGGAGGGGGGGAGGGTTCCGAAAAGCGGAAGTTCCATTTTTGTGTGGAACTCCGCTTTAAGGTAGTGCTGGAAAATAATGGTGGCCACACAAAATATTGACACTTTGGGCCCAATTTGGACATTTTCACTTAGGGGTGTACTCACTTTTGTTGCCAGCGGTTTAGACATTAATGGCTGTGTGTTGAGTTATTTTGAGGGGACAGCAAATTTACACTGTTATACAAGCTGTACACTCACTACTTTACATTGTAGCAAAGTGTCATTTCTTCAGTGTTGTCACATGAAAAGATATAATAAAATATTTACAAAAATATGAGGGGTGTACTCACTTTTGTGAGATTGTGTGTGTGTGTGTGTATGTGTGTGTGTGTGTATATATATATATATATATATATATATATATATATATATATATAATTTTGAATGAATGGCCACCCTGTAGCAGTATATCTGCTATGGGACAGTCGTTAAGTGGATAACATAACATTATGACCACCCACCTAATATTGAGTAGGCCCCGCTTTTGCCACCAAAAAACCCTGACCCATTGAGCCATAGACTGCACTAGACAAAGCATCACACTGCCTCCACTAGCTTGCCTTCTTCCCATACTGTCAAATCCTTAAACTTGCCCATTTTTTCTGCTTTCAGCACATCAACTTTAGGGACAACATGTTTGTTTGCTGCCTACAATATCCTTTCTTCAGATGCCATTGTAATGAATATTTTTGGACACACATTGGAAATAAAATTTTATGAAAAACGCTGGTATTTGTAGTGTGATTGAAATAAGGACTCTCTGCTGGACTTTGGATGCATTTGGACTTTGTGGTTCTATTTTATTTAATTGTGTAATAATTACATGTTATATACTGAAAAAACAGAGGTGTACAGTATTTATATAAAAAAGAGTTCACGTAGCTGTTCATTCATTGAAACCGCATGTAAATTAGTTCTGTGTGAATGGGGCAAGAACAAATGTTCTCAGCCTATAGTCTCAGCCCACTGAATGTTTTTATTAAAAGTGCGAATGTCAAAAATACCCCATATGGCCACTAGATGGAGCTGAGGATCATACTTATTTTCATAGGATAGTCACTGCCATCTAGTGGCTGTAATGCAGTATTTTTGCAATTCACATATGCTTAACCTGCAGAGAATATAGCCTGGGAACATGCGATTTTTAGCCCCACAGAAAAAATGTACATGCAGCTACGATGGACAAACAGCTATGCAAACTTTTAAAAAAATAAATAAATTCACCCCATATTTTTTTTTCAGTGACCACAGTGGGTTATGAATTTATATATTTGTACATAGAAGCGCTACATTGTTTTTGAATGACTTTGGTATGTATCAGGAGGACATGAACACTGATGTGTAGAAGGTGGGGGGGTTGTAACGTTGTGCACATATTATATTCTATTATTTTGCTAAGAAGCTCAGAAAATGCAGGATTATTTATTACAGCAACAATTTTAAATAAAATGTTCAAAAAATCAAAATCATCAATTTAAAAATCCTTAGGCGGTTCACATCAGATGCAGTCCAGTTTTTTTTTTTCTGCATCAAAAACGCATAGACAGTAGGTGATATGGATTCCAGTTGTATAGTTCACACCAGTACAATGCGTTTTTCAGTGCAGAATAAAAAAAATTAGAACATGCTGCATTTTTTCTGCAGCGAATTGTACTGGAACGCGGCAAAACACATCATTCACACTGCAGCAGCAGCCTAGACTGCATTGTATCGCAGCACCCCGGCCAGAATCGCGCTGCAATGTCAGGCAGCACAGCACACCATGTTGAATGAAGTGTATGTTTTATTGTTTTATACACTTCAAATAAAACTCGTAAAAAAAAAAAAGAAAAGGGGGACCATACGCTGAATTTGCCCTTTAATGATTTTTTTCTCATCCTCTGCAGGCCATGAATTTTAGCGGATTGGAGGAAGGAATGGATAGAGAAACAGTAATCACCGCGCTACAGAGCAACCCCATGCTGGTACGATCGTCTCCGTGTGCGTCCACAATGCACATTGTGTAAATCATCGTTGCTTAGTTTGTTTTATTGTTTAACTTTAAATATGTGCCACAAAATCCAAATCCTCTGAAATCAGAGCTTGACTACTTACACAATGAAGCACTGGGCTGTCCTTTTCTCATGGTACTTAAATGGACAGTCAGCAGAACACACAGGCAGATCATACATTATATTGCCAAAAGTATTGGGACGCCTTTACACGCACATGCACTTTAATGGCATCCCAGTCTTATGCCCCGTTATGTCCGATGGAAAATGTCCGATCGGAGCGTGTTGTCGGAAATTCCGACCGTGTGTGGGCTCCATCGGACATTTTCCATCGGATTTTCCGACACACAAAGTCGGAGAGCAGGAGATAAAATTTTCCGACAACAAAATCCGTTGTCGGAAATTCCGATCGTGTGTACACAAATCCGACGGACAAAGTGCCATGCATGCTCAGAATAAATAAAGAGATGAAAGCTATTGGCCACTGCCCCGTTTATAGTCCTGACGTACGTGTTTTACGTCACCCGCGTTCAGAATGATCGGATTTTCCGACAACTTTGTGTGACCGTGTGTATGCAAGACAAGTTTGAGCCAACATCCGTCGGAAAAAATCCATGGATTTTGTTGTCGGAATGTCCGAACAAAGTCCGACCGTGTGTACGCCCTATTAGTCTGTAGCGTTCAATATTGAGTTGGCCCACCCTTTGCAGCTATAACAGCTTCAACTCTTCTGGGAAGGCCGTCCACAAGGTTTAGGAGTGTGTCTATGGGAATGTTTGACTGGACAAGAAGGCCTGGCTCGCAGTCTCCCCTCTAATTCATCCCAAAGGGGTTCTATTGGGTTGTGGTCAGGACTCTGTGCAGGCCAGTCAAGTTCCTCCACCCCAAACTCACTCATCCATGTCTTTGTGGAAGTTGGGAGCATCAAATTGTCCAAAATGTCTTGGTATGCTCACACCTTAAAAGTTCCCTTCACTGGAACTAAGGGGCCAAGCCCAACCCCTAAAAAAAACCTCACACCATAATCCCCCCTCCACCAAATTATACTTTTGGCAATAATGTATAATGTGGACAGTGGCGGCCGGTGGAATTTTTTTTTTTTTTTTTTTTTAGGGGGGTTGGCAAACAGTATGGCAAACCACCCCCTGGCCAGTCGGTAGCACTTACCCCATCACCGGCGGCCTCCCCTGCTCGGCGGCAGCCTCCTGCTTTCCATGGGTCATCACGGCAGCGTTTCCTCCAGTTTCCCCCCTCCTACTCAGCGGCCAATCGGGAGTCTTTTCTTTTTGGCCAATCGGGTCTCACACCTGCTTCTGATTGGCCGGATTAAGGATCAGTGTTTCAACAGCGAATTTTCCTTTGCTGTTGTAACACACCTGAGCGGGCTCGGTTTACATTCTCTGTGCCCCGAACCCACCCTATTTTGAAGCCTATTAGAGCCTCTGGCTCTAATCAGGTGCTTAAGAAAAAAAAAAAAAGCCAGCTGCTGTAAATTCATGCGCCCGGTGCCCTGTGGAAAGATTCATGCTTTGCATGATTCTATCTATTTGCATTAAGGGGGTGTAGCGTGGAGAGAGGAGGCAGCGCCCGGGCCACCCCTGAATGTGGATAAGCAAGTTTGGGGTGGAGGAACTTGACTGGCCTGCACAGAGTCCTGACCTCAACCCCATAGAACACCTTTGGGATGAATTAGAGCGGAGACTGTGAGCCTGGCCTTCTCATCCCACATCAGTGCCTGACCTCAAAAATGATTCATTATTGAAGACACACATAAGTGACTCAAAAGAGGTTTCATGTTTGTGGCAGGCTGACCGCAAAAATGTAGTGGCATCGCTGCTCCATGCGGTACGGTATGCCTCATGCCACTGATGTGACTGGTTCCTGGTTAATTAGGCTGGATAGTCACCATACATCATCCAGTTCTTGCAGGTTGTCAGTTGACAGTGGGGGAGGACCAGCAGGGAAGAGCAGGGATAAGGTGAAAGCTTAGTAAACCAAAGCAGGCAATCATAGATCATTTTTTAGCGAATCAGAGACCATCTTACTGGGTTCTGATTGGTTACTTCCAAATTAAATTTATGGCTAAAAATAAACTGAACCTGCTAAAAATAGCCTGGCATTAGTTTGAATTGGTTGTATGCATGCTAGTCTTTCTATGTGCGTTGAACATCGTATCTGTCACTGCAGGTATCTTTAAGCGCTGTCTTCCCGCTGCTGATTGAGGAATATTTTGGAGATGAGACGGATCCCGCTGAACTCCGCAACCGCTTCCTGGACCTGTGTGGAGACTTCGTTTTTGTAATGCCGGCCCTGAGAACCGCAAAATATCACAGAGGTGAGTCCAGGGCAGTCATAATTTTAATACCCCAAAAAATCTCAGACTCATACATTGTGGTATCTGAACATTTTATGAAGTCATCAGACCTGAGAATTGGTGAGATACTTTCCCGGTCCTGGGGGACATATTTTCCTGCGCACAGCTGATTTCCTGTCTGATGTTCACAGGAGACGGGGTATATACCCTAATTTCACATATCGGGATCATTTCTATAAGTAAACATGTAGAGCTAAATTCTGCATAGAAAATAATTGTCACCCATTGCTGTGTCACCAGTCAGCCCCGGGATGATGGCAGTTGAAGGGAGCCCCAGGATGAAGGCTTCCCCAAAGTCACGTTGCACTGATGTGAACAGGCACTATTGAAATCAATGTGATTTCCGTTGTCAAGCAAAGGTGCCTCTGAAAGCACACCAGTATGAACCCGGCTTTAACCATTCTCCTCTCACAGATTCTGGATATCCCGTCTACTTCTACGAGTTCCACCGTCGTCCATCTCTCTTTAAAGATATTAAGCCAGACTATGTGAAGGCCGACCATGCTGATGAGGTTTTCTTTGTGATTGGAGGACCCTTCCTCGACGACTATATTCTCTTTTCAGGTAAATCAAAATTCCCCAGGAACTGCCCCTTCCACCTTTCACCCCACAGAACTCTAGGCTGATTCAGTGCTTAAAATAATAGTTATAAAATATTGATGTGCAATAAACAAATAATAATGAAATAAATGGGACTTAAAAAACTGTTAATGTGCACACAAAGGACAGATCAAAAAATGCAGCAGCAAATACATTTGGAATAATGTGCTATAATCAATGAAGCAAAAAATGGTAATGAATAAATAAAGTTCAATAATGAAAGTTCATAAAATCAAACAATGAATGAAAAAAAAGTCCACCAAGAAATTGAAATCCTTAAAGTGGTTGTAAACACTCGTTTTTTTTTTTTGCATAAAGGTGAAAAAACTTCTGATACTGACCAGCTCCCAACCCCCCCCGTTTTACTCACCTGAGCCCGTTCGTTCCCACAGCGGAGACGCGCTCTACCCCTCTGCCCGTTGCCTCGGCTCTTGATTGCATAGGTAGCAGCGCAGCCATTTGCTCCCGCTATGACGGGGGCGAGGCCGAGTCCGACATTCTGTGTCTATGGATGCAAAAGCCGGACTCAGGAGAGCGACTGTATGGTAACCCCCAGAGAGCACTTCTCCTAGGGGGTTTACCGATGTGGGGAGGAGCTGATAGCGCTGCCGGGGGCCCCTAGTAGAGGTGGATTGGGGCCACGCTGTGCAAAAATGAACTGCACAGTGGAGGTAAGTATAACATGTTTGTTTTTTTAAAAAAAATAAAAAAGAGGGTTTACAACCACTTTGGGTGAAGGTACAGTAGTAGGTGGTTTGTGCAATCCACCACCAAGAAGTAAAATGGACACGCTTGCCAGAAAATGTGGACTAATATACTGGTTTGTAATGAGTCAACCAAGCATATGTGCTGTAACACCTCAACCTTGTTGTGTCGTATCAGGTAGGTGGTCTATGTACACCCCGTCACCAGTTGAAGTGAGGAGGTTCCACTGTGGATAAATGACACTCCCAACAAACAGCAAACATCAAAAAGGAAGACCGTTACCGAACATGTATGTAGGGAATAAACGGCCACACATGGTGTACAACCGTATAAAAAAGTTTTATTGTAAAAACTGATGTACACTTACACAGGTCCGCTTGAACAGCGCATGTAAAATCCAAAGATGCATCATAAAAGAGAATGCAACAGCTCATAAGCATCAACTGACGTGTTTTGTCCTATTGGACATCATCTGGGGTGTGATGATTGTGTGCAGACATTGCAGTATATATAGATGAACAGACCAATAACAAATGGCCTTGAATGACGTTTCAGGATGACGCCTGTGTGCGTTCCACACCTCGCTGTCATTCTCCATTATAATGCAATGAATGGATTAATACTGTCTTAGACACTGCACTCCAAGCCTCGCTGTCAAAATGTGAAACAGCAAGATGGCGACGACGTGCATTCCCCGCCTCGCTATCATTTTCTATTAGAATACAATGAAAGGAAAAGCAATGCCTTAAACATTGCATTCCAAGCCTCACTATCAGACTGTGAAAGAACGGAGGGGAGCTTGTGATCAAACCAGAAACGAAACATTCACGGGCCCCCTCTGGTCACAGAAAGGAATTAAAGGGAAAAAAAAATATTGTTAAATAAAATTAAAAAGTGTCATCTAGTGCAGCGTACACACGGTCGGACTTTTCGACCGGACAGGTCCGACGGACCAAATCCGGCGGACAATTCGACCGTGTGTGTGCTTCATGGGACCTGCAGCGGACTTTTTCGGTCGAAAATCTGACGGACTTTAGATTTGGAACATGCTTCAAATCTTTCCGACGGACTCGAGTCCGGTTGAAAAATCCGCTCGTCTGTATGCTAGTCCGACAGACAAAAACCAACGCTAGGGCAGCTATTGGCTACTGGCTATCAACTTCCTTATTTTAGTCCGGTGTACGTCATCGCGTACGAATCCGTCGGACTTTTGTGTGATCGTATGTAGGCAAGTCCGTTCGTTAGAAAGTCCGCCGCAAGTCCGCCAAAAGTCTGTCAAGTCCGTCGAAAGTCTGTCGGACTTTTGTAGCCGAAAAGTCCGACCGTGTGTACGCGGCAAAAGTCTCATTATAAACACAAACCTTTGTAAATTGTATAAACCGTATCCATATGTAGATCTTGAATATCATTGAAATAGATCAGGATAAAATCAGCCTAACTATATAAAAATTGTATTGGCAAAACAATGTACAGTAATACCTCGGATTGTGAATAATGTGGTTTACGAGCGTTTCGCAATACGAGCTATTATATATATATTTTTTTTTAAAATCCTGACTCTGTTTGCGAGCGGTGACACCTGGAGCCGCTCGGAAACGCTCCATTCCCGAGTGTCTCCGAGCCTCTCCGAGTGCATCCAAGCAGCTCCGAGTGTCTCCGGCGCCCCCCACCTCTGGCCACGTGCGGTACTGCATACAATAGTAGTCACTGTGGAACGGATTATCTGAGTTTCCATTATTTCCATTATGGGGAAACTCGCTTTGATATACGAGTGCTTTGGATTACAAGAATTCTTCTGGAACGAATTGTGCTCGTAATCCAAGATACCACTGTAGTACAAATAAATGGATGATGTTGAAACATCACAGCTATTAGAACACCATCTAGTGTGAGCATACATATTATACACAAATAAATCAAATCCAAATATAATATTTTTAAATGAAATAAATAAATGGCTTTAAAAGTAATATATCATATTTGTATGAATAAACAAATATGACAATACCAAAAATTACTTTGCAATAAAAAGGTGTACTAACAAAAGTGGAGTGGGCATATCAAGCCCTATTAATAAACGCATTGATGTCCCACTCCACGTTCATATCATGTTTAGGAACACTGCGATTACTCTTACCACTTAGATGTTTGAAATATGTTCATTGACTCTATAGAAATTTTTTTAATATCCCTTCCAACATAGTGCTTGCCACAAGGACAAGTGATTAAATAAACCACATTCTTAGTGGCACAAATGACAAACGGTTTAATCAGATAAGAGCAGTGATGAATATTTAATGTAAAAGCTTGAGTTTTTTTTTTAATCGTGTGTATTATGAAGGCACCCGTTACATTTCTTTCATGGATAATAACCTGTAAGGCTATGAAAAAAAGTAGGTTTGGAAGGGGAATTGATAATATTAGAGGAAGTTCTCATCTGTAAGGACGGGGCTCCTCTGCAAATGACATCAGCTCGTTCAGGTAGCAACGGCCCCATAATACGGTCATTCTTCAGAACGTCATGTCTATTAAAGATGTTTTTTATTTGGCGATGTTGAATAGAAAAAGATGTAAAAAAGGACCATTTAGGGTCAAAAGAATTATGATTGCGGGATTTAGGTTGGAATAGTTCACGCCTATCTAAAATGCATACTTTCTGGATCTCCTGATCAAGATCATGATTAGAGTACCCCTTTTCCAAAAATGTGTTTTTCAATATAGTCGCTTGTATCTCAAAGTCTTGGATATTGGTGCAGTTACGCCCTAATCTTAAGAACTGGCTCAGCGGGACAGAACGCAACCAGTTCTGATGGTGACAACTATCAGTTGGAATAAACTAATTCCTATCTGTTGATTTTAAAATAGGTACTAGTGATGAGTCTACTGCCATCTACTTTGATCTCTAAGTCTAAGAAATAGATTTCTTCTAGACTGGTCTCAAATGCTAATGCAATGCCCCTATGATTGGCATTAAGGGAAGCCACATAGGAATGCAGAGAATCTAAACTTCCATTCCAAAGGAGGGGGATGTCGTCTATGTAGCTGACCCA
Organism: Aquarana catesbeiana; assembly: GCF_042186555.1. Classification (NCBI taxonomy): domain Eukaryota; kingdom Metazoa; phylum Chordata; class Amphibia; order Anura; family Ranidae; genus Aquarana; species Aquarana catesbeiana. The sequence goes on from NC_133334.1 coordinate 254,807,248, forward strand.
GAGGACCAATTCTGGTCTCCTCTGAGCATAGATGACATCCGCCTCCTATTTGGCCATAAATGAATTGGCCAAACTGGGGGCAAATTTTGCCCCCATGGCTACTCCTTTCTTTTGGAGGTAATATTGACCATTAAACCAAAAAAAATTATGACTAGTGGCAAAAGATAATAATTCCATAATGAATTGTTTTTGTATGTTTGGCAATGTATTTTCTTTAGACAGATAAAAATGTGCTGCATTGAATCCCATCTAATGGGAGATCCAAGTATATAAAGATGCAATGTCCGCAGTTGCTAACAGACACCCCTAACTAATCTCAATGTTGTCAAGAAGTTGAATGGTATCTTTGGTGCCTTTTAAATAGGATGACATTGTTCTAACTAGAGGTTGTAGATAGAAGTCTATATATCTCTCTATTCTTGATGTGACCGAGTCGATCCCACTGATGATGGGGCGACCAGGAGGGTGGGTAACATTTTTATGGACTTTAGGGAGATATATGATAGGAATCTGAGGGGCTAGAGGAACTAAATAAAATCTTTCTTTTTTGTCTAATATTAATTCTGCAAAGCCTTTATCTACAATTTTGGTTAAATCCCTCTTGTATTTAACCATGGGATTTTGAAGTAATGGTGTATAAGTGATCACTCAATATCTTTAACATTTCTCCAAAACTAGTAACATTTGCCCAAAACTACAATGCCCCCGCCTTTATCGGCTGGGCGAACAACTAGATCCTTTCTTTCACATAGTTTTTTTTAATCCAATTCTGATAGATGGATTATTGTATGGTCTTTTGATTGTTAGTTCATCTAAATCTTTGAGGACCAAGTCCCTAAAGACTTTAATAGATGGAGGAACTGATATGGGGGGATTCAACAAAGAAGGATTGGATAGTCCCAGATGCACAGAACCGGAAGGATCCAATCTATTACGATTGGTCATCGGAATCGTAAGTATATATCTTTGAATATTTAATTTGCGGATATACTTATGAACATCGATAAATGTGTGGAACCTGTCCAATTTCTTTGAAGGGACAAATTTCAAACCTTTATCAAGAATGATGGTTTCTTCTTTAGTAAGTTGTGTTTGGCTAAGATTAAATTCATTTTTTGTTTTTATGAACTTTCATTTTGGAGTTATTGAACTTTATTTATTAGAATTTTTTGCTTCTTTGATTATAGCACACTATTCACAATTTATTTGCTGCTGCATTTTTTTCTCTGTCATTTGTGCGCACATTAAGAGCCGGTTCACACCCACGCCCGTACAGCGGAACTTCAGCGCGGTTCACAAAATGACTTCTGTATAGAAGTCAATGCCAGCCGCTCTGAAGTCGCCCCACTGTAGTACAGAAACCTTTTTCTAAGTTGGAGCGACTTGAGTCGCTCCTATTAGAACGGTTCCATTGTACAGAATCGAGCGCGACTTGTCAGTCGGCCCCTGTGGGAACCAGGTCTAACAGTTTTTTCAAGTCACTTTAGAAGCTTCGAGATTGTGTCACTTCTCTTCTCTCCATCAGGCGAGACGGAGGAAGAAGAAAAGATCCTTAGTAAGAACATGATGAAATATTGGGCCAACTTCGCTCGGACTGGGTAAGACTCAAATTATTGGGGCTCCTGTGCTGGAGTCTGCACTGCTGGGCCTGACCTGATTGGTCCAGTATTAAAAAGAACCAGTCATGGTTGGGCTTATATGTGAATGTGAATATCCGGTCATAAATGATTATAAATGGTGCAGGCTTATCTATGAACTTGTAAAGAAAAACACAGCTCTGTTATTTCATAATGTTGTGTGCACTCAGGAGCTGGGAGAGAGAGCCCTTCATAGTGCCTTGGTGGTTAATCATCTTGACTTGCAATGTTGGGGGTCCTGGTTTCCTTTTCTAATATTATTATTATTATTATACAGGATTTATATAGCACCAACAGTTTGTGCAGCACTTTACAACATGAGGGCAGACAGTACACTATCAATACAGGAGGGATCAGAGGGCCCTGCTCGATAGAGCCTACAATCTAGAAGAGAGGGTGAAGTGGAAACAAAAAGTAAAAACTGTGGGGGGTGAGCTGATGGAGAAAATGAAAAAACAGTTGTTGTTAGGTGTGGGTAGGCTAGGCTTCTCTGAAGAGAAGGGTTTTCAGGGATTGTCTAAAAGCTAATAGAGTAGGAGATAAGCGGACAGATTGGGGTAGGGCATTCCATAGCATTGGAGAGGCTTTGGAAAAGTCCTGGAGGTGAGCATGGGAGGAGGTGATGAGGGAGCTAGAGAGCAGAAGGTCTTGAGAGGAACAAAGAGAACGAGTAGGTTGGTATTTAGAGATTAGGCTAGTGATGTAGTTGGGGGCTAAATTGTGGATGGCTTTGTATGTAGTTGTTAGTATTTTGAATTTAATTCTTTAGCCGAGCGGAAGCCAGTGGAGGGATTGACAGAGAGGGGTAGCAGAGACAGAGCGATTGGTAAGGTGGACGAGTCTGGCAGCCGCATTCATGATGGATTGAAGAGGTGATAGACTATGTAGAGGTAAGCCAATGAGAAGGGAGTTGCAGTAGTCGAGGCGAGAGATGACCAGTGAGTGAATTAAGAGCTTTGTTGTGTCATTGGTTAGAAAGGGGCGTATTTTGGAGATGTTGCGGAAGTTGAGGCGGCAGGATTTGGACAGTGATTGGACGTGTTGCTTAAAGGAGGGTTCAGAGTCCAGGACTACACATAGAACCTTGGCATGTGGGGATGGGCTTATAGTTGTGCCATCGATTTTGATGGAGGTATCAGGGGAAGGGGCATATGGGGGAGGAAAAATTATAAGTTCTGTTTTGGATATATTGACTTTGAGGAAGTGGTGTGACATCCAGACTGATATATCCGATAGTGAATTAGTGATATGTGAGGAGACAGAGGGAGTGAGCGGAGGGGTAGAGAAATAGATTTGGGTGTCGTCAGCATAGAGGTGGTATTGGAAGCCATGGGAGGCTATAAGCTGACCCAGGGAGGAGGTGTAGATTGAAAATAGGAGAGGTCCAAGAACAGAACCTTGGGGGACCCCAACTGAGAAAGGAAGAGGAAGTAGAGCTGTAAGAAACGCTAAAGGTGCGGTTGGATAAGTAGGAAGAGAACCAGTGAAGAGTACAGTCAGGGAGACCAAAGGTGTGGAGTTTTTTTTGAGGAGGGGGTGGTCAACCGTATCAAAGGCAGCAGAGAGGTCCAGGAGTAGGAGTACAGAATAGTGTCGATTGGTTTTGACCGTTAGTAGATCGTTTGTTAGTTTTAGGAGAGCAGTTTCTGTGGAGTGTTGAGGACAAAATCCAGACTGAAGGGGATCAAGAAGGCTATCAGCGAGGTGGACACTCAGTCGGTTGTAGACCAGAGGTTCGAGGAGTTTGAATAGGAAGGAGAGCAAGGAGATGGGGCGTAGGTTGTTAAGATTGGATGGGTCCAGTGAGGGCTTTTTAAGTATGGGTCTGATAAGTGCATGTTTTAGAGAGTTGTGATATTATCCACATCTATGTAGGTCTTGCTGTGATAAAAAAGGTTTCCTCCCATAATGTACAAACTCCATCTAGACATCTGTCTGTACTACTAGAGTGTAAGCTCTTCTGCTGTAAAGACTGGTGTGATTGGCTCAGTGCTTTCTGTACAGAACTTCAGTATATGTCAGAGCCCTATAAATATTTATTAATAGTGTGTGACTGCTGTGTTGATTTTAGAGTGTAAGCTCCTTTGGTGCAGAGTTCACTCTTCCTGATCATAATTTCTGTCCATCTTATTTTAGTGACCCCAATGGACCCGGCCTGCCTGAGTGGCCGCAGTATGACCAGGATGAAGATTATCTGCAGATTGATATTCAGCCGAAACAGAGGGCTGCTCAAAGACTGAAAGACGCAAAGTATGACTTTTGGACCAAAATTCTCCCTCAGAAACTGCAGAAGATATTGGAGGAGGCAAAAGAGCACAGCGAGCTTTAGATCCCTCTGGGTTAAACAGTAAATGAGCAAATCTCTATTCCAAAGTGTGACAGACTCACCCGGGACAGAGGCTTTTGGAGGGGACTGAATGCTAGCCTCTTGCCTACTGACTATGGGCCCTGGCACTTGAAGGAGCTACAAGCATTTAGAAAGATATTATATTATGTAATGCAAAAGGACATTATTTAGGAGGCCATGATGGTCTCTGCCACCTTGGGGTGGTTTGTATATTGTCTCATTTTGTTGTGTACTCTTTGCTGGGTCGTTTGTTGTGTGGCTCTATTCCAATGTTCTATTGTGTCTGTCTGCCTTGGATATTAAGGGATGTGTATGAAGATTAGCTGTGAGATTGGTGGGGGGAATTCCTCCAAGAGCTCTCACTGCTGATTGGACAGCCTACCCCACCCAGAATGCAAAGGTGGAGGGACCTATTACCTGTGTACCTGTGTTTTCAATAAAACAGCCCATGTTCAGCAACCAAACGAGTATTGTCTTGTTGTGTTTGTTAGCGGTGGGAATATCTGATATCTATATTCAGACTACCAAGAATGCTGATGATTCGTATTTTATCAGTTGATTTAAGATCACAGAATAAATGCATTACAAATTACAAACCTATTGTTCCTAATTTAAATGTAATGTCACACATGGATGCCAAGGCCAAAGTATTTTCAGTATTGGAAATCGCCAATAGTCATTTTTCAGTACCATTCATTAAAAGCTGTCAATATAAACTTGCCTTCAGCTTTAATGAAGAAACTTATGCATTCATGAGAATAATTCCAGGATTGGATATTAGTGATGATTTAGTGCACGAGTGCTTGGAGAAAGTATTATGAAAATTCTCTAGACCAGAATGTATTTTCCAGCATGTGGACAAGTTTTTGCTGTCTACACAAAGTATAGAGGAACATGTCACTCTTTTTGTCTGAGTTATTTACTCTGTTACAAACAGCATGGCTGAAATTGAACACAGAGTCAGTTCAGTTAATGGAAAGTTGGATAGCATTCCTTCACATGCAAATTAGTCATGGACAGAGACAGTCATCACAGGAAAAAGTTAGAAACATTTCTGCTATTCCAATTCCAACATCTTACAAGGCATTATATCAATTTTTGAGTGCAGTAAATTGTTGCAAAGAGTTTTTACAGAAATATGATGATTAAGTTAAACCATTATTTGATTTCTTGATACAAAAAGATGTTGTGTTAGATCAATTGGATCAAACTCAGACAGATGCCTTTGAAATGTTGAAAAGGGATTTGCAGAAAGCTCCTTCATTGAATACAGACGAAGTTGGTGTGCCGATGCCTGTTGTTTTGCAAACTGATGTATCTGAGAATTTCATCTCAGTGATTTTGTCTCAATTAAAAGAAGGTGAACAGAAAATAATAGCTTTTTTTTTTTCTCCAGAGGTTTGACAAATATGGAAAAGACTTTTCACACACATATGAAGCAATTGTTAAGTGTTTATTTTGCAGTCAAAGTAACAGAAAAGATTGTGAGATCTATTAGGATCATAATACAGACACCTGATCTATCATTAAAAATTATTTTAAAGAGAATTAATTCAGGAGAATTATATGACAAATATTGCCCATTTCTTTAAAACTTTACAATTTAAATCAATACTGGTAGATTTGGTAACAGAACATTCTCAGCTATATTCACAAAATTATGTTTGTACAAATGATTTCAGAAAACCTGTAAATGGTATTTTTAGAGCAAGTGCTGAGAGAGGCTTTGACCCAGTATTTGTTAATAATATTAAGAGTCATTCAGCAGGTCTTTCTATGTGTTAACCAAAGAATGGTTATGCTATTCAGCAAAAATTCTACAGAAAATTGTAAGATGCCAAAAATGACAATACATCACACATTACTCTAAATCTTAAAGAGGAGAAGTGAATGGATACAATTTGCTTCAGTCTTCTGGGCTGATTTGAAGCCTTTCTTTGTTTGTGAAAATGAGGATTTGAATCATGTCAAAAAAAGAGAACTTGCGCCCTGTTATAGTTTAAATACACAGAATAATAGCTTAAAGAGGGGTTCCCATTTAAAAAAAAAAAAAAGTCAGCAGCTACAAATACTGCAGCTGCTGACTTTTAATTGGACACTTACCTGTCCCAGGGTCCAGCGATGCGGGAGATCGAAGTCGCGCTCGTCCCACCCTCCGCTCGGCGGCACCGGCATTCTGACTGTGGGAGCCCGGCTGTGCCTTCACAGCCGGGCACCCACTGCGCATGCGCGAGCCGTCACTGGCCCCGCAATCATCTGGGACCGGTCACGTGTCCCAGATGATTGGTAAGAGGGAGGGGAGAGAGGCGGTCTTCCTTCCTGCGCCGAGGGAAGTGACGTCAGGAGCCCAGGCACCGAAGAAGGCAGACTACGAGGGACCCCCTAGCAACAGGCATTTAGAGGTGAGTAAAAAAAAAATTTTCTCCATTATTTTTTTTTTTTAAACACTTTACTAATTTTTTTTTTTTTTTGGGTTGGAGCTCCACTTTAAGGAGTATAGCTCAGTTTAAGAGAAATAGAGCAAAGTAAGGTAATTGGAAATGTTATTATTAAAATATGTCTTTCATGTCATAATAAAATATTTGAATTGTGGTATGTAAAAGGAATAAGTAAATTAAGGTATATTTTACATTAATTAAATTCAAAATAATGATACTGCATTCTATTTCAGGATCTGACTTGTAAGTCACCAAAAGAAGAGAAATGTAATATTTCTAGACCTTCCAGATGAAAACAAAACCTTGAAGCTTAAGAATATCAGTTCTGGGAGAAGAGTTGACAGAAGAGATTAGTTATAATTATTGTTGTCTTTTAATGTTCAATAAAGTTTTTCCAACTTTACAGAGTGCAGGAAGAAGAACAAGAAGAAAAAAACCCTCAAGATCTCTAATAAGAGAGAAACTTCTAAACAACTGACTTTTGATTTTTGACTACTGATGAAATAATTTATCCATCAGATATATTGCAGTTTTTATATATATATATATATATATATATATATATATATATATGTACATTTTTGTGACGTGATATGTTTATCATATCAAGATGAGATATTTTTTACACATCAATTTTTACAATCACAAATAGTGTATTTTCAGAGTTGAAAGAGTTAAACATCCTTACAATAGAGTCACTTTGGATAGGAGGAACATCTGGTGTTAAGATAAGAGTACTTTTCTTTCTAAAAGTCATATAGACAATTTAGGATTAACTTTACATTGTAATATGTAATTATGTTTAAAATCATCTCACATATATGAATGAATTGAAGTTAAGAAACATATTTTAAGTTCACATTTTGACAAAGATTATTTGAAAGGTTGTATGAATCATACATTTATGCGCAACACAATTTGGAAGGAAATTATGAAAGATATATTTCTGAAGTGACATCCATATTTCAAAGTATTGTACAACAATGTTACATTTTATGAATTATGAAATTAAAGGGATTGATTATTTGGTAAAAGAAAATAACAAGGGTATTTTATGGTATATGAAGCAAAAGGTTTATTGAGTTCATTTTTCCTTATACAGAATCAAAATTGAAAATATATTAAAATCAATTATATTAAAATCTAAAAGTATTTATGGGTACGAATGTGATGCATTTGATGTATAAATGGATTTGGATAAGAAAAGAGATAACCAGAGACTGCGGATCTAGTGCAGGAAAAAAACAGAGACTTCGGATCTAGTGCAGGAGATAACCAGAGACTGCAGATCTAGTGCTGGAGATAACCAGAGACTGCGGATCTAGTGCTGGAGATAACCAGAGACTGCGGACAGTGGTGGCCCGTGAATAAGGGGCGCATGGGCGCCACCCCCCTCCAGGCAGTCACAAAAAAAGAAAAAAATGTCACAAAAAAAAAATTTTTAAAACTGGCCCTTTAAAAAAAAAATATATATAAAAAAGGTCCTTAAGTGCACTGTGTTCAGGTGCTGGACACAGTGCACTAAGGGGAAGCACCATGTCTATGCAATCACGAGATTGCAGATGCAGCGCTTCATTTGCGGGCTTTTAACCCGCCTTGTGGCGCTTTCTGAAGCGCAGAGTGGCTTCCGCCCGGCGCTTGTAGTATCTATTACTACGGCCAGTCAGTTTGATTACCATCTGAGTTAGATGTCACTTCCTGTTTTCTCTCTCCCATTGCGGGAGAGAGGAAACAGGAAGTATGAGAGGGACTCCTCCATCGCCGCTGCCAGTGCCCGTGTGAAGGAGACACAGCAGGAGAAGACAACACAGCAAGGTAAGTATCTTAGAGCTACACACTGAGGCTACATTTGTTATCGCTATCTACAGTCCCAATGCACTTCCATCCCTTGACATGGACTATCAGAAATCTGTAACAGCTGCACCAGAAGTACTGATTCACTGCTGGCATGTGGCATGTGTAAGATAACATCCTGATTGGTGTGATTCTTCTGCAGCTGAACTCAAAAGCTCTTTAAGCCATTTCATGTGAATTTGTTTTGTCTCAATGGTACACAGTGCACTGACATGCACACATATATCTATATATACTTTATGTATATACATTAATAAAGACACAGCCATTCTCTTACACTCTGCCATTGAGTCCCTGCATTGGTCTTCCACAGGCTTCCACACGGTGCATTTGGACACACGCTGCATTTAATGGGACACACACTGCATTTGGACACAGGATGCATTTAATGGGACACACGTTGCATTTGGACCTGCATTTAATGGGACACAGGCTGCATTTGGACACAGGCTGCATTTTATGGGACACAGGCTGCATTTGTTGGGACACAGGCTGCATTTGATGGGACACAGGCTGCATTTGATGGGACACAGGCTGCATCTAAGGAGGGACTCTGCTGGGGGCACCTGATGGCATCTGGTGGCAGGCGACATGGCTAGTCACACGCTCAGGGCTCCCACTGATTCTGCATTATGGTGAGTTGAATGATTTAATTTTATATTACAGTGTAATAATGGAGATAACCAGAGGCTGCGGATCTAGTGCAGGAGATAACCAGAGACTTCGGATCTAGTGCGGGAGATAACCAGAGACTGCGGATCTAGTGCGGGAGATAACCAGAGACTGCGGATCTAGTGCGGGAGATAACCAGAGACTGCGGATCTAGTGCGGGAGAAAACCATAGACTGTGGATCTAGTGCGGGAGATAACCAGAGACTGCGGATCTAGTGCGGGAGATAACCAGAGACTGTGGATCTAGTGCGGGAGAAAACCAGAGATGGCGGATCTAGTGCGGGAGATTACCAGAGACTGCGGATCTAGTGCGGGTGATAACCGGAGGCTGCGGATCTAGTGCGGGAGATAACCAGAGACTGCGGATCTAGTATGGGAGATAACCAGAGACTGTGGATTTATTGCGGGAGATAACCAGAGATTGCAGATCTAGTGCAGGAGAAAACCAGAGACTGCAGATCTATTGCGGGAGATAACCAGAGACTGCGGATCTAGTGCAGGAGATAAACAGAGACTGCGGATCTAGTGCAGGAGAAAACCATAGACTGTGGATCTAGTGCGGGGGAAAACCAGAAACTGCGGATCTAGTGCGGGAGATAACCAGAGACTGCGGATCTAGGGCAGGAGAAAACCATAGACTGTGGATCTAGTGCGGGGGAAAACCAGAAACTGCGGATCTAGTGTGGGAGATAACCAGAGACTGCGGATCTAGTGCAGGAGATAACCAGGGGCTGTGGATCTAGTGCGGGAGATAACCAGAGATTGCAGATCTAGTGCAGGAGATAACCAGAGGCTGCAGATCTAGTGCGGGAGATAACCAGAGTCTGCGGATCTAGTGCAGGAGAAAACCATAGACTGCAGATCTAGTGTGGGAGATTACCAGAGTCTGTGGATCTAGTGCGGGAGATAACCAGAGACTGCGGATCTATTGTGGGAGATAACCAGAGACTGCGGATCTATTGCGGGAGATAACCAGAGGCTGTGGATCTAGTGCGGGAGATAACCAGAGATTGCAGATCTAGTGCAGAAGATAACCAGAGGCTGCAGATCTAGTGCGGGAGATAACCAGAGTCTGCGGATCTAGTGCGGGAGAAAACCAGAGACTGAGGATCTAGTGCAGGAGATAACCAGAGTCTGCAGGTCTAGTGCAGGAGATAACCAGAGACTGCGGATCTAGTGCGGGAGATAACCAGAGACTGCGGATCTAGTGCGGGAGATAACCAGAGGCTGCGGATCTAGTGCGGGAGATAACCAGAGACTGCGGATCTAGTGCAGGAGATAACCAGAGTCTGCGTATCTAGTGCGGGAGATAACCAGAGACTGCGGATCTATTGCGGGAGATAACCAGAGACTGCGGATCTAGTGCGGGAGATAACCAGAGACTGCGGATCTAGTGCGGGAGATAACCAGAGACTGCGGATCTAGTGCGGGAGATAACCAGAGACTGCGGATCTAGTGCGGGAGATAACCAGAGACTGCGGATCTAGTGCGGGAGATAACCAGAGACTGCGGATCTAGTGCGGGAGATAACCAGAGACTGCGGATCTATTGTGGGAGATAACCAGAGGCTGTGGATCTAGTGCGGGAGATAACCAGAGGCTGTGGATCTAGTGCGGGAGATAACCAGAGATTGCAGATCTAGTGCAGGAGATAACCAGAGGCTGCAGATCTAGTGCGGGAGAAAACCAGAGACTGCGGATCTAGTGCGGGAGATTACCAGAGTCTGTGGATCTAGTGCGGGAGATAACCAGAGACTGCGGATCTAGTGCGGGAGATAACCAGAGACTGCGGATCTAGTGCGGGAGATAACCAGAGACTGCGGATCTAGTGCAGGAGATAACCAGTGTCTGCGGATCTAGTGTGGGAGATAACCAGAGACTGCGGATCTATTGCGGGAGATAACCAGAGACTGCGGATCTAGTGTGGGAGAAAACCAGAGACTGCAGATCTAGTGCAGGAGAAAACCATAAACTGCAGATCTAGTGCGGGAGAAAACCAGAGTCTGCGGATCTAGTGCAGGAGATAACCAGAGTCTGCGGATCTAGTGCGGGAGATAACCAGAGACTGCGGATCTAGTGCGGGAGATAACCAGAGACTGCGGATCTAGTGCAGGAGATAACCAGAGTCTGAGGATCTAGTGCGGGAGATAACCAGAGACTGCGGATCTATTGCGGGAGATAACCAGAGACTGCGGATCAGGGGCGTAACTACCACCATAGTGACCCATGCGGGCGCTATGGGGCCCGCAGCCGAGTGGGGCCCAGTGAGGATAAGAGCACCGCCGGCACAGTCTCCCAGCCAGGGGAAGAGAGAGGAAAGGAAGAGGCGAGCTGTCCGTATCAGCAGAGAGCTGAATTGCCCGATGTAAGAGCTTTCATTAGAACTTCCAGTGTTCCCGGGGCTCACATCACATAGCTCCAACTTTTGGCCCGGTGCCTTTGATAGACAGAACACCGATCCAATGCGGGACATGTGACGTCATCAAAGGCGTCGGGCCAAGAGGTGGGGCTATGTGACGATGAGCCCCGGGAAGACAGGAAATTCAAATGAAAGCTATTACAGCGGGCAATCCCGCTCTCTGCTGATCCGGGTGGCTTGCCTACCTAGCCAGCCGGGCTAACCACCCTCTCTCATAGGTCCGGGGACAGTGCTCTCGGAGGTCCAGGTGTGGGGGCCCTCAGAGGTCCAGGTGCAGGGGCCCTCAGAGGTCCAGCGACGGTGCTCTCAGAGGTCCAGGTGCATGGCCCTCAGGGGTCCAGGAATGGTGCTCTCAGAGGTCCAAAGGCAGGGCTCTCAAACATCTGGGGGGAACTCTCAAAGCTCGGGAGGTGGGGCTCTCAAAGGTCTGGGGGCAGGTCTCTCAGAGGTCCGGAGGCAGGGCTCTGAGTGCTCCCACTGTGATCTCAGCTCCGAGCTTCCAAGCATACAGGCTACATGGAGCGGGCTCAGGGTGGCAGTGGAGCTCCTGGCCCTGCCTCCACCCTGCTGGCAGAGTAATACACCGATGTACCTAGTGCGTTCTGCAGTGTTATCTGTTATATTCTCTGAGTTGTGAGATACACAAGACTCTGGTCTGGAACAACTGATGTTTGTTTCAGTACTCACTCTATACTCCAACCTGCATCTCAGGACAGGACTATCTTATTATGCTTCCTTACATGTGCTCTAAGACGGCTACTATGCCCCTTGACTCTTGTCATCACTCCTGGGTGGAGCCAGCCTTAAAGTGACAATACATATGGAACCCTTCAGGTATAACAATCATTGGACCCCAATTTGCGGGCAACGTAGGCTCAAGGGACAGCTGCTTTAGACCCCACAACAATGACTGGGCCCAGGGCAGCTGCCCCTTTTGCCTCACATTAAAGATAACTCTGCAAGTTATTCACGAGGGCTACGCCTGGGGAAATCCAGGATGGAGAAGGATCTGGGGATCCTAATAGAAGACAGACTGAGCAATAGCATGCAATGCCAAGCTGCAGTAAGCAAAGCCAGTACAATATTAGCATGCATTAAAAAGGGAATTTACTCCAGAGATAATATAGTGAAAGAGGGGGGTTGCTGGGACTTTATATGAAGCACGGCTAAGGCAATTGAATATGCAATCACATGTTAATGGTTTCGAGAGAAATATGCATATAATAGTAAGGATAACATGATAAAGAAAGGAAACACCTTAACAATTCATTGTACCTAGTGACAACATGATTCACAATATAATGGTCATAATTGCATAAATATAGTAAAACTGTTCCAATTCATATAATTATTCAGTAGCATTGCTAGGGGGGAGCGGGAGGTGCGGGCCACACCCGGGTGACACACGCCAGAGGGTGACACCTGACACGGCACTGGATTAAGAGAGGCGCTGCGTCTCTCTCCTCTTCCTCCTTCCCCTGCACACTCCGGTATCTCTGCTGTGTCTCCTTAGCTCCCCGTGATGTTCAGGGAGAGAGGAGGAGAAAATATTGTCAGGCAGACAGCTCAGGAGTCCCATAGCCCAGTGCCCGCATGTCCTCCGGGAACCGCAATCATATAAAGTTCCAACAACCCCCTTCTTTCAATATATATAACAGGGAAGGAGGCAGATGAACCTGCCCACTCATTGCCTCATTTAAAGTTCCACCCCTTTCCCCCCCCTCTCTTTTCAATACTCCAAAGATAAAACGATAATCCTGCCACTTTATAAAACTCTGGTTAGGCCACATCTGGAGTATTCCATCCAGTTCTGGTCACCAGTCCTCAGAAGTGATGTGCTGGAGCTGGAGAGAGTCCAGAGACGGGCAACAAAATTAATATGGGGACCGGAGGACCTCAATTATAAGGAACGACTACAAGCGCTAAAGTTACTCTCCCTGGAGAAAAGACGCTTGAGAGGAGATATGATAGCAATATACAAATATCTCAACGGTGAACCCAGCTTAAGTATGAAACTTTTCAGTCCCAGGGAGTGTAAAAGGACATGGGGCCACACGATGAAACTGGAAGAGAAGCAGTTTAACCTTAAGCTGCATAGGGGTTTTTTCACAATCAGGGCGGTAAGGATGTGGAACTCTCTTCCACAATGGGTGGTGTCAGCAGGAAGTATGGATAGTTTTAAAAGACTCTTGGACGTGCATCTTAGCGAACACAATATACGGCGATATGGGAAATTATTTTCTACACGCACACACACACCAACACAGGTTGAACTGGATGAATTGTTGTCTTTAATCAACCTTACCAACTATGCAACTCAGCACAGGGATGATGGGAACCCCTCATAATGGGCACAGCGGGTGTACAGACCTGGCAACTCAGCACAGGGATGGTGGGAACCCCTCATAATGGGCACAGCAGGTGTACAGACCCGGGAACTCAGCACAGGGATGGTGGAACCCCCTCATAATGTGCACAAAAGATGTACATACCCAAGAATGCAGCGCAGGGATGGTGGGAACCCCTCATAATGGGCACAGTGGATGTACAGACCCAGGAATTCAGTGCAGGGATGGTGGGGACCCCTCATAATGGGCACAGCGGGTGTACAGACCCGGGATCTCAGCACAGAGGACATTAAGCCCCAGTGACAGAGCATGGTTTGTATTTGCAGCAGGGCCGCCTTAATAGCATCATGGGCCCCTGGGCAGAGTAATACACATTTGGACCCCTGCAGGGGCGTTGCTAGGTTTACAAAAGATCTGAAGCTAGAGCCCATAGTAGCAAATTAAATAAAGTCATACGCTTTACATCAGGGTCCCCAGAGAGCCCCCCCTCCTTACATCAGGGTCCCTAGAGCCCCTCCTTACATCAGGGTCCCCAGAGCCCCTCCTTACATCAGGGTCCCCAGAACCCATCAAATGAAGCCTTACCAGTGCCCAGCAAATGCAGCCTAATTAGTACCCAGCAATGCATCCTTTCCAGTGCCCAGCAATGGATCCTGGTTTTGAATATTCCGGTGTGCCCGTCCTCCCCTCCCTCAGTCCTCCTCCTCCTCCCCCAGCAGCTGCTGTTACAAGGTGCCGCCTCTTATAGTACATGTCACACCATTGGATCAGTATTCCGCCTATCGCTGGGGTCTAGGAGGCGGGACTTTGTTACAGCGGCTGCTGGAGGATGACCGAGGGAGTGTTGGACAGGCATGTCGGGATGACACCTCCCAATGTGTGGCATCGGGGTGGACCACCCCCCGTTGCCATGGACGCCCACCTTTTCCCTCACACCCACAGTGCCTGCCACAGTTCGCAGTCTTGCAGGACACGGCTGCTAACGTGAACAGTGTCCCTGCTGTGGGAAAAGTACAGGAACCCTGTTCCCATGCGTTCCCACAGGACTCAAGCCTTGAGCTGCACCCAGTGGTGTATTCTAATTTTTGTGCTGCCCTAGGCAAGACTAAAATCGGGTGCCCCCCCCATTTAATTTTTTTCCACCCCTTCCTTCTCAAGTGGCTATTCAGGGTCTCTAATTGCTGTGCGGGGTCTCTGGTGGACTGTGCAGGGTCTCTGGTGGACTGTGCGGGGTCTCTGGTGGACTGTGGCGTTGATAAAATTTGGACTTTGTAAGGGTTGCTGATGAAGTCTGGCAGAACTACCAAAACAAAAAACAAACCCAAAAATGTGTGAGTGTGGTGTTGCAGGAGATGCAGTGCACCCTATAGAGGAGACAGCCCTGTCTATGTCTGTGTCTGGGTTGGAGAAGTAAACACATTGGAGAATGGAGGGGGGTGGGTGCACCGCACACATACAGGTAGGTGACAGACTCTACATGGGGCAGGCACGAATGACAGTTAACCCTTCAGGTGAGGGGAGGTGTAGTGGAGAGCCCAGTCTAAGGAGAAGGATGTCTGGTGTCTGTGCACAGTGTGGGCTCAACTCACTCACCTTTCCTCCTAGGACATGGTAGTCCACTAACCCAGATACAATGATGGGTAACAGCAGGAACAGGTGTCCGGGGACGGGCACAGCCACCGAGGAGAGTGGAGGAAGGTCAGAGCCCGGTCTCTTCTCTCCCCTGGAGCAGCTCTGGCGGAATTTGAAAACTTTTCCCGGGCTTGGTGGTGACAGCAGTCAGGCTCCTCCTTCCATACCCCCCCCCCCCCCATGTGTGCCATCCTGTCAGATTGCTCACATCTATTTGGAGCGGCGCTCATAGGCTGGCTGATTGAGAGGCAACGGCGGTGGGGCTGGGAGGTGTGTTTCCCGGACAGTGCTGACGCAGTCCAGAGTCTAGCTGGGACATGGGACCGGTCCGGATTGAGGCTAATTTCTGCACCTGCCCCCCCCCCACTCTGCTATGCCAGTGGCTGCCTTGGGATGTCAACGTGCCGCTGTGCACAACAGAGCCTTAGTGTCCCTTCTGCCTGGGGGCGGCACCGTCCCCTTTAAAAATGCCACCGATGCCTCAAGGTAGATATGCCCCTGGCTGCACCCGGTAAGAGACTCAGGGCTAAGTGTCCCAGACTCGGGGTTATAGTCCCAGAAGTCACCCTCTAGCAACGCCACTGCCAGCCTACACCAATTTACGCACCTACTCTCAAGAATTAAAGTATAAATAATTGATAAATTTAAACATATATTAGTACTTTCAATTCTCATTTTTAACAATAAGAAAATATGTCATGAATCAAAGACTAATCAACGCAAAGGGCACAGTACAGGGGAGAGGCAGAAAGGCACAGTACAGGAGGGGGGTTCAGGAGGGCACAATACAGGGGGGAGGCAGAAAGGCACAGTACGGGGTGGGGGGGGTTCAGGAGGGCACAGTACAGGTCCCGGGATGCTGCCCTGGAGACACTGGCATTCTGGGACAGCTTAGTAATGTAGCACTAACTCTCAGTGGAGCTGCTGGTTTAAGCGGGCCTGTTACCTTCACTCTCGATACCTCTGTTTTACCGGCATCGGGTCTAGGGTTCTGTTGAGTTTACCTCTGGACGATATAAGCACCAACACTTGAGTACGTTTTCAATGCTTTATTGAACCAAGTAACAAAGGAAGTAGCAGGAAAGAGGCAGGAGGAAAACTGCAGGGAAGCTCAAATACCTTTCTTTAGGTTTCTTTAGAACATCCTTTAAAGTTGAATACTGTAATTGAATGCAATCCCCTTTTTGTGGGACACGATCTTTGCTCGCCTGGATAGGCCTCTTTCACTTGCCTAGCAGCCAGTACGTAGCACGAACAAAAGTCTCTGCTGCAGACTTGCTTGAAATAAACCTGTACGATCCTCTGCCACAGGATGTATTGGTTCGTGATGAATGTCAGACACAGTACTTGGACCTCTAAGCCAACCCAGCAGTACCATGTAATAAGACTAATTCAGGATACGTCCTCCAACCCAGTCACCAGGCCCCTCTCCAGACCAGCACTCTGCATGATCCCTCCATGACGGGTCCCCTGGGATCTTCTCGGTTGTCCAGCTTCTTCACTCTGGATAGACAGCTCAGGACCATTCCTCGGCTGCTGTGGTAGGCCCCAGACAGGCTTCTGGGCCCACCCACGTGCCGCAGCGACGTGGGCCTCCGGAGCGGAGGACCACGAGGTGGTACTCTAACACATACCTGTCGGCCAGGAGGGCCAGCAGGTGGCTGAAAACTAACCCCTAAACATGGCGTCTGTCCCATAAATACCCTCTCCCAGAATGCAACTCAGAGGACCACCTCCACCGAGTAGTCTCCGGGACAGAGGAGCACTCATCTGCTTTAACACGTTGCTTTTCCAACACCCGCCAAGCTGGAACAGAGGCAAATCTAACTTCCTATAACGAGCAATTCACTAAATTTACTGATCAGATGGTAGATCATAAATCTACCAGCGCTACATACTCCCCCCACTACAATAGACGTTGTCCCCAACGTCTGTCCAAAAATAATGATAATAACTCCCAAGCCTGGGAGTAGGTATTTGAGCTTAAAACTTGGATTAAATAAAGAAGAAGGAAAGACAGTGGAAAGGCATTATAAGATTAACATCTATAAAACAATATGTTCACGTCCGTAAACAAAACCATCCTATGACTGTACATAACCTCACTGTCTATCTAGCTGAAAATCCTAACAGCTTGATAGAGGATCAAATGGTCCCTGAAAAGGAAAGCATATTAACACACATATATTCTGTACAACTTCTGGAGCAAAGCCTCATTTAAAAATGAGACTCTCTTCTCATAATCTATATCAAAATAATCTTTAGGAGTCCATCCCTGTATAATTTTTTTTTTTCTCCCTTCAAATGAAAGAAATCCGTCTAGCAAAAAGAAGTCCTTGGATTTGAAACACTGAGATGAATATCCAGATCTTGACCACGAAGATCTCTTTATACTGACACTAACTAACTAACTCCAAAGTTCTTTTGTCCATAATCACCAATAAAACCGGGGATCTGGCAAGGTCAGTGTCTTTCCCAGTTTATCCACTGTAGTAATGAAATATACAACGTCCTCTTTTCCGGGCCTGCAGATAACTACTTTGTCAGCATAGACGTGCCGACCGAAGTTCCAGTGCATAAAACATCCACTAAAACGTTCATCCATTTTAACAGAACATCCAGTCTTTCGGAAAGGCTTAGGCACAGAAAAATAGTCCCAAACAGCTTCACTGTACCAAAGTTCCCGGTTAACTTCAATCACTTGCATTTTGTCCTGAGGGACATAGGGGAACTCCAAGCCATATTCCGTAGCTACACGCTTGTTCAACATTCTCTGCAAACGTGCAAGTTTGGGCAAGGATCTGTTTTTCCCCATGCCAGGAGGCACAAATGAATCCAATGATTTGCTCACCATAGACCCAGCCGGTGTCTGAAGTGAACTAACAACTTTTAACAATGTCTCATTTACAGTGCTGTGTGGCTCCACACAGGGTGACATCTTCCCAGAACTCAGGGCTGTCCATTCAGGGAAAGTCATAGCAGAGGCGACATCCTCGCTTTGTGCCCATAACATCTCTTGTGACATAGTCTCAAATAGGTCATCATCACCGGAAAGATCCGACAAGGATTCTATTTCCGAATCTCCCAGCTCTTCTGCTGGCAGATATTTATTTACAGTCCCAGAAACATTCCCCATCAGCTGCTTACCCGTTCCCGTCGTGGACTTTGTTGGATCCGGTTCGGTAGTCTCTGGGGTAGGCCTCAGCCACGGCCACGGGAAGCCTTCACAAATCCAACCTTCCTCTGGACAGGTACAACAGAGACAGGCGTGGTGGACACAGAATTCAAAGCAATGTCCGCTGATGAGACGGCAACAGCAGTGTCTCTCTCTGGAACATTCTCGGCAACAACAGGCGAAGTGGTGGCCTGCCGTTCTCTCTCTGTAGTAGTAGCAGCTTCTACTGTGGCAATACATGTTGCCCAATCCATTCGATAAGCACGGGGCGACATGGTAGGTTGCTCCACCACAAACAAATACTCTCCACATTGCGGACATCGGACAAATGGACGGAGATGTACGGCCAGTCCTTCACATCGGTGGCAGATCATGCCCAGTCCTTCAATATCTCCTGAGGTATACAGAACAAACCTCCCCTGCGGCTTCAGACGAACACCAGTGTCCGTAAGCAGGGTTACGGTCAGTACAACACTCGACACAGTGCTTGCAGGGAACATTCTTGGTCCCATAATTGGCTGCATCGCTGGAAAAGACATGGCCACACTCCGATCTTCTCAGCACGATCACGAGGCCTCTCTTCTTCTCTGGCGCCAAACACATACACGCGTCCCACGCAGTATCAAGTAGGGTAGGCTCCTCACACTTGTTCTTCTGATCACGTAGCTCCCGGGCTTTTACTACGCCCGCTGCCTACGCATTCAGAAATAAAGTCCTGCAACTTTTAACCTCTTCTTTTCCTGAAAAATTGACAAAGTCCAGCTCTCACCGTAAACTTCCGGTGAAACACCTCTCTGGGCTGTGAGAATTGATGGTCAACAAATCCCGGACGACGCCCCCACATGTAGCACTAACTCTCGGTGGAGCTGCTGGTTTAAGCGGGCTGTTACCTTCACTCTTGATACTTCTGTTTCACCGGCACCGGGTCTAGGGTTCCGTTGAGTTTACCTCTGGACAATATAAGCACCAACACTTGAGTACATTTTCAATGCTTTATTGAACCAAGTAACGAAGGAAGTAGCAGGAAAGAGGCAGGAGGAAAACTGCAGGGAAGCTCAAATACCTTTCTTTAGGTTTCTTTAGAACATCCTTTAAAGTTGAATACTGTAATTGAATGCAATCCCCTTTTTGTGGGACACGATCTTTGCTCGCCTGGATAGGCCTCTTTCACTTGCCTAGCAGCCAGTACGTAGCACGAACAAAAGTCTCTGCCGCAGACTTGCTTGAAATAAACCTGTACGATCCTCTGCCACAGGATGTATTGGTTCGTGATGAATGTCAGACACAGTACTTGGACCTCTAAGCCAACCCAGCAGTACCATGTAATAAGACTAATTCAGGATACGTCCTCCAACCCAGTCACCAGGCCCCTCTCCAGACCAGCACTCTGCATGATCCCTCCATGACGGGTTCTCCCCTGGGATCTTCTCGGTTGTCCAGCTTCTTCACTCTGGATAGACAGCTCAGGACCATTCCTCGGCTGCTGTGGTAGGCCCCAGACAGGCTTCTGGGCCCGCCCACATGCCGCAGCGACGTGGGCCTCCGGAGCGGAGGACCACGAGGTAGCACTCTAACACATACCTGACGGCCAGGAGGGCCAGCAGGTGGCTGAAAACGAACCCCTAAACATGGCATCTGTCCCATAAATACCCTCTCCCAGAATGCAACTCGGAGGACCACCTCCACCGAGTTGTCTCCGGGACAGAGGAGCACTCATCTGCTTTAACACGTTGCTTTTACAACACCCGCCGTTGGTGACAACGACACCCACCGGCACAATGCGGAACCACACACAATGTCAGCCAAGCTGGAACAGAGGCAAATCTAACTTCCTATAACGAGCAATTCACTAAATTTACCGATCAGATGGTAGATCATAAATCTACCAGCGCTACAGTAAAAAGCATGACTATCCCAGAAAATCCGGAACAGTTGGCAAGTATGATGTAATGCAACACCCTCATCAGATTAATGCCTGATGAGGGTGTTCTTCTTTCCATATTTGGTTCTTGCATGTACAGTATTGCATTTTCACACCCCCAGTGTACCTGGGATAGCTGACACCCACACCCTGTGCAGACTTATATGGAAGAGGGGAATGTCCGTGTTCAACAGGTCAGCAGTGAGATCTCACAGATAGTGTCCTCCTCCAACCTGAGCAATAAAAATCGTTCCATTATTTCCTCATATAGACATGAAATCCTTCAATAAAAGCCTCTGCAGTCAATCAGCAGCTAGGACCAGCCCAGCCCCTGCCCTGTGTAACTCTCTGCAACTGAAGCTGTCATTTACTCCAGAGATAAGATGAGGAGAGAAGGAGTTGTGCTGTGCTGCCTGCTGCTGGCCGGCCTGTGTGCAGGTGAGAGCACTACATAGGGGGCCACTACATACAGAGGGGCACACTGACTGCTACTACATACAGAGGGGCACACTGACTGCTACTACATACAGAGGGGCACACTGACTGCTACTACATACAGAGGGGCACACTGACTGCTAATACATACAGAGGGGCACACTTACTGCTACTAGATACTGTACAGAGGGGGACACTGACTGCTACTATATACAGAGGGGCACACTGACTGTTACTACATACAGAGGGGCACACTGACTGCCACTACATACAGAGGGGCACGCTGACTGCTACTACATACAGAGGGCACACTGACTGTTACTACATACAGAGGGGCACACTTACTGTTACTACATACAGAGGGGCACGCTGACTGCCACTACATACAGAGGGGCACACTGACTGCTACTACATACAGAGGGCACACTGACTGTTACTACATACAGAGGGGCACGCTGACTGTTACTACATACAGAGGGCACACTGACTGTTACTACATACAGAGGGGCACACTGACTACTTGCTGACTGACACTATATACAGATGGGCACACTGACTTCTGCAGACTAATACTACATACAGAAGGGCACCCTGACTGCTATAGACTGGCACTATATACAGAGGAGAACACTGACTCCTGGAGACTGGCACTATATACAGATGGGTACCCTGAGTGGTACTATATACAGAGTAGACTGGCACTATATACACTGACTTTTTATGAATTCTATAGAGTTAGTTCTCTGTATTGCAATTTATTTGCAAATTGTTTGAAATTAAAACCTTTCTTTTTATCCTAAGTAGCTGAACCAGATTAGTTTTGTTGCTAGCTATTATGAAATTGTGCTGAGAGCCCCTCCTGTATTCTTTATATAAAACATGTTTATTGCCACCAAATAGTTATTATTATAAAGTTAATGTCCCATTCTCCTGCAGAGCTGATGTGCTGCAAACTGGTCATTGCTCTGCACAGTGAGGGGTGACAGGTCCCCGTGGGGTATGCGATATTTCATTGTTTTCCAGGGATAAACAGCAACTGCATTGTCTTGCACAATGTTCGCTGGTCATGTGACCTGGGGGTGTTGGGTCAGAGAAATCTGATCGTTGGTGACTCAGCATCATTTGCAAGTGTATGCAAGCTTCACATGCATGCCAAAGCTCAGCAGAGCCAAACTTTGCCTTGGTAGCGGGCCTCTAATTTTTTGTCCCCTATATGGCACTGCAGACCTTTGGAACATTTGAAGAGCTCTATCTACATCTACATGTACATGTAGCCAGGCAGCGGGCCAAAGGTGAGGACGGGATGGGCCATATCCAAGTGCAAACACTGAGATCTCATACACGCCATGTGAACAAAGAAGGATCACAGAGTGTACACAAATCACCGCATTTAAAACATTCAAATCCTCCAACTGCCAACTACGTGTGCTCAGAAAGTTTGTTCATTTTTCTTATTAGTCGGGTCAAATTGAAGTTTGTTTTCAACCGCAGCTTTAAGAAAATTCGAAGGATCAGAATGGAAAAGTTTTCTTGAACAAACAAATTTCTAACCGTGTATGTGGTTTTTGCTTGGTAAAGTCCACTCACTCCAAAATCGAATGTTAAAAGCAAATGAAATCTTTCGAGCGACATTTGAATGTCTTTTTTGAGAATTTTCGTGTACATATTCCAAAGATTTTTATAAGAATTTTCATTTGACATTGCTAGAAATTCTGTATATAGTCCTACAGAACAGGCAGTGCACAGTCCACATGGACCTTGCTGTTTAAAGCGGTTGCCCAGTCTCCTGTGAAAAAATTACTGTGAGGGGGCTGAGTGCGTACAGGTATGGGGGGGCTGAGTGCATAAAGGTATGGGGGGCTGGGTGCGTACAGGTATGAGGGGGGCTGGGTGAGCACAGGTGTGAGGGGGGGCTGGGTGCGCACAGGTATGAGGGGGGGATGAGTGCACACAAGTGTTAGGAGGGTGGCTGGGTGCGCACAGGTGTGGGGGGGACTGAGTGCGTGCAGCTATGAGGGGGGGCTCAGTGCGTACAGGTACGAGGGGGGGCTGGGTGCGTACAGGTATGGGGGGCTGAGTGCGTACAGGTGTGAGAGGGGGCTGAGTGTGTACAGGTGTGAGCAGGGGGGCTGAATGCGCACAGGTGTGCGGAGGGGGGTTAAGTGCGCACAGGTGTGAGAGGGGGCTGAGTGCATCCAGGTGTTAGGGGCGGCTGAGTGCGCACAGGTGTGGGGAGGGGGGCTGAATGCGCACAAGTGTGGGGAGGGGGGTTAGGTGCGCACAGGTGTGGGGAAGGGGGCTGAGTGCGCAGAGGTGTGAGGAGGGGGGCTGAGTGCGTACAGGTGTGAGGAGGGGGGCTGAGTGTGTACAGGTGTGAGGAGGGGGGCTGAGTGTGTACAGGTGTGAGGGGGGCTGAGTGCATACAGGTGTGGGGGGCGTGAGTGCGCACAGGTGTGAGGAGGGGGGCTGAGTGCACACAGTTGTGGTGAAGGGGGCTGAGTGCGCACAGGTGTGAGGAGGGGGGCTGAGTGCGCACAGGTAAAAACTGTAGCTGCTGGCATTTAAAAAGCAGCCACTTCCCTGTCCCACAATCCAGCGCAGTCCTCACCCCAGCCGGTTTCACCCGCTGTCTTCTTTCCTCTGCGCCGGCATCTTAAAGAGGTTCCCTTTTCCTCTCCGACCACCTAGGCGATAGGAAGCAGAAGTTCTACTGGCTAATGTCATTGTCTGAGCATGATCCCTCTTGCTCACGCTAAGACAACTGTAGGCAGGTACAGTCAACTTTCTTCACTACAGCTGGCACTATCTGCAGTGGTACTGCAGTTGGAGAAAATTTCGAGGAACATGGTTCTTCTATGGCTTCCTGGTTCACTGGGGAAGCCATCAGATTGGATGCTGCCACATCATGTGGCTGTAGCGACCATCTTGGGTCAGGCAGAGCCTTTTTAGGGCCCTGGCTCCCAGGGATGGCGGGCTTCTGGTGAGTTGGTAGAGTAGGAACAGGTACCCTGCCAGTAATAGTGCCAGGGAAAGGTTCCTGGCGAGTAGGGTCGCATCTCTTCTGGATACTTTCCTGATTGGGCACAAGACTGCCAGGCTGCATTGTATCCCCTCTCAATAGACACGGTCATTACTACGTCACATCGTTGTTACTGTGAGTGTATCCAACTTGATAGCGGTCATTGATCTGCACAGTGAGGGGTGACAGGTCCCCGCGGGGTATACAATATTTTATTGGTTTCCAGGGATAAACAGTGACTGCATTGTCCTTTTCAATGCTCGCTGGTCATGTGACCTGGGGGTGTTGGGTCAGAGAAATCTGATCGTTGGTGACTCAGCATCATTTGCAGGTGTATGCAAGCTTCACATGCATGCCAAAGCTCAGCAGAGCCAAACTTTGCCCTGGTAGCGGGCTTCTACTTTTTTGTCCCCTATATGGCACTGCAGACCTTTGGAACATTTGAAGAGCTCTATCTATATCTACATGTACATGTAGCCAGGCATTGGGCCAAAGGTGAGGCCGGGGATTCCGAGTGCAAACACTGAGATCTCATACACGCCATGTGAGCAAAGGAGGGACACGGAATGTTTTGTACATATAAAAAAACCCCCAGAAAATAAATTCTATTTACTACATTTAAAACATTCAAATCCTCCAACTGCCAACTACATGTGCTCAGAAAGTTTGTTCATTTTTCTTATCATTAGTCGGGTCAAATTGAAGTTTGTTTTCAACCGCAGTTTTAAGAAAATTCGAAGGATCAGGATGGAAACGTTTTCTTGAACAAACAAATTTCTAACCGTGTATGTGGTTCTTGCTTGGTAAAATCCATTCACTCCAAAAACGAATATTAAAAGCAAATGAAATCTTTCGAGCGACATTTGAATTTCTTTTTGGAGAATTTTCATATACATTTTCCAAAGATTTTTATAAGAATTTTCATTTGACATTGCTAGAAATTCTGTATATAGTCCTACAGAACAGGCAGTGCACAGTCCACATGGACCTTGCTGTTTAAAGCAGTTGCCCAGTCTCCTGTGAAAAAATTACTGTGAGAGGGCTGAGTGCGTACAGGTATGGGGGGGGAGGGGGCTGAGTGCTTACAGGTATGAGGGGGGAGGGGGCTGAGTGCGTACAGGTATGAGGGGGGAGGGGGCTGAGTGCGTACAGGTATGAGGGGGGGCAGAGTGTGTACAGGTATGGGGAGGGCTGAGTGCATACAGGTATGGGGGGGCTGGGTGCATACAGGTATAGGGGGGCTGAGTGCATACAGGTATGGGGGGGCTGAGTGTGTACAGGTATGAGAGGGGAGGGGGCTGAGTTCGTACAGGTATGAGGGGGGGCTGAGTGTGTACAGGCATGGGGGGCTGAGTGCGTACAGGTATGAGGGGGCTGAGTTTGTACAGGTATGGGGGGGCTGAGTGCGTACAGGTATGGGGGGGCTGAGTGCGTACAGGTATGGGGGGGCTGAGTGCGTACAGGTGTGAGGGGGGCTGAGTGCGCACAGGTATGAGGAGGGGGGCTGAGTGCGTACAGGTGTGAGGGGGGCTGAGTTATAGTTGCCACCTCATCCCTTTAAACCCGAACACATATTAATTACACAGGTTCTGTGGCTGATTAAGGTGGTAATTAAACTCACTTGGTGCCTTATCTGCATTTCATTAGCCTCAGAACCTGTGTAATTCATATGTGTTTGGGTTTAAAGGGATGAGGTGGCAACTCTAGGCTGAGTGCGCACAGGTGTGAGGAGTGGGGCTGAGTGTGCATAGGTGTGGGGAGGGGGGTGAGTGCGCACAGGTGTGAGGGGGGCTGAGTGCGCATAGGTGTGGGGAGGGGGGATGAGTGCACACAGGTGTGGGAAGGGGGGCTGAGTGCACACGGGTATGGGGGGGGCTGAGTGTGCACAGGTGTGAGGTGGGGGGCTGAGTGCGCACAGGTGTGAGGTGGGGGGCTGAGTGCGCACAGGTAAAAACTGTAGCTGCTGACATATGAAAAGCAGCCACTCGCCTGTCCCACAATCCAGCACAGTCCTCACCCCAGCCGGTTTCACCCGCTATCTTCTTTCCTCTGCGCCGGCATCTTAAAGAGGTTCCCTTTTCCGCTCTGACCAACTAGGCGATAGGAAGCAGAAGTTCTGCTGGCTAATGTAGTTGTCTGAGCATGATCCCTCTTGCTCATGCTCAGCCAACTGTAGGCAGGTGCAGTCTACTTTCTCCACTGCAGGTGGCACTATCTGCATCGGTACTGCAGTTGGAAGAAGAGTCAAGAGGAACATGGATCTTCTATGGCTTCCTGGTTCACTGGGGAAGCCATTAGATTGGATGCTGCCACACCATGTGGCTGTAGCGACCATCTTGGGTCAGGCAGAGCCTTTTTAGGGCCCTGGCTCCCAGGGATGGTGCGCTTGTGGTGAGTTGGTAGAGTAGGGACAGGTACCCTGTCAGTAATAGTGCTAGGGAAAGGTTCCTGATGAGGAGGGAAATCGTAGGGTCACATCTCTTCTGGATACTTTCCTGATTGGGCACAAGACTGCCAGGCTACATTGTATCCTCTCTCAATAGACATGGTCATTACTACATCACATCGTTGTTACTGTGAGTGTATCCAACTGGATTGCAGCCCCACCAGGTTGGTTGTGAATTGTTGCTGCATCACTTTAATACAAATTTTTTGTTGCACTTGACTATGTGAATTATTGTCGCCGCACTCCCTGCACCCCACCTACACACCATTTTCCTGCTCCCTTCCTTGCACAGTGATATCACTCAGTGAATTGTGTCTTTGCTTTGATGGCAGGAGGCGAGGATGGAAGACCTCTGGTGGGTACACGGTACGGCAAACTGCACGGCAAAACGGTGACGGTCAAAGAAACGGACAGACAGGTTCATGCCTTCTATGGGGTCCCTTTCGCTAAGCCTCCAGTGGGACCGCTACGTTTTGCAGCATCAGGACCCCCAGAAAGCTGGAATGGGGTGAGAGAGGCCACCGAACCGCCTCCCATGTAAGTACACCGGGGGAAGAGGAGTTGCTTGGCCAGATGCTGTTTAGGGACACCAACTGTCTTAACCACTTGCCACTCGGGCCAATTCTAAAATTCTAACACTTTGCTCCGACATGTAAAAATCTACTTTTTTTGCTAGAAAATTACATATATATATATATATATATATATATATATATATATATATATATATTAGCAGAGGCCCTATAGAATAAAATGGTGGGTGTTGCAATTTTTTATGTCACACGATATTTGCGCAGTGGTTTTTCAAATGCTATTTTTTTGTAAAAAAACACTTTCATGAATTAAAAGAAAACAAACCCCTAAAGCTAGCCCAATTTTTAATTTTTTTTTGTATGATGTGAAAGATGTTACGCCAAGTAAATAGATACCTAACATGTCACGCTTTAAAATTGCGTCTGCCCATGGAATGGCGGAAAACTACGGGCTCCAAGATGAGACAATAGAACACAGGAAAGGCTAACTCCATAGAAGTCATGGTTTCCATATACTGCACTGACACCCTGAAACCTCTCTTCAGTTTGGAATAAGTAGCTCTATAACAGTGGTTCTCAACCTGGGGGTCGAATGATGATTTGCCAGGGGTCACCGAATCCTGGGCTGTGCCTGGAGCCCACAGCCGCCCACTCAGCCTCTTCGCAGCCGCCCATTCAGTTCACGGTATGGCTGGGGGGCAGAGACTAGAGGTCAGCTGACTGGTGAGGAATGTGAAGTGGGAGGGGTTGGAGGAGACCCTATCTCCTGATTTTGGCATAGGTGTCACTGCTTGAGACACCACAAAGTCAGAGACACAGTGAAGCCGGAGACACAGTGAGTGAGTAACACTACTTAACCCATCTAACCCCCCAGCACTGCCACTCATCCCATTCCCCCCCACCCCCCCACCAAGGAGTAAGAGAAGGAATAAAAATAGAGAATACATGGAAGGGAGAGGAAAAGAGGGGGAGGAACAAAGAAAAAGAGAGAGAAAGAATAGGAGAACAAGAAAGATGGCTAGAGAGAGGGATGGGGAAAAAAAACAAGAAATTAGGATAGAGAGAGATAAAAGGAGAACAAAGAGAGAGTGGTATATTCTAAAATGTACCATAAGGGGTTTTAATACTGTACGAGTGGAAGGGACTCAGGGAGCGCTAAATGTCCGTGGGTTAGGGGCGCAAATTACTTGCGTTGCCTTGGGTGCTGACAACCCACGCTACGAAAATAATTTTACTGTTCGGGGTCCCCACAACTTGGGAAATTTTATCAAGGGGTCACAGCACTAGGAAGGTTGAGAACCACTGGTCTATAATATTATATATGCACTATATGCCAGCGGATCTGGATGTACATTTAATCTAATGACACGGGGTGGCACCTGCCTGGGATGCAAGGGCTGGGCATCCTAGGAGGCTGCTGGTCCCCCAAATGGCATTCTTGCCTAGGGGAGAAAGGGGGAAGTGAGGGGATGTTTTCTCTGAGAAAGGTACAAAAATAAATAAATAGCTCTGCTTGTAAAAGAGAAGGTTAGACATGTGCAGAACAAAAAAATTTGTTAGCCCTGTAATTCCCACAATGGGAACGAGCATACCAGCTCCGGTCGGTGTCTCGTGTCCTGATTGGATAGATTGATAGCATCTCAGCCATTGGCTCCCACTGCTGTCAAACAAATCCAATGAAGCACGCGCCAGGGGACGAAGCCGAGTCCTGCTGTGTCAACAGACGCAGCAGCAGGGCACGAGAGCGCGCTCGCACGGGTGTTCTGTTGGAGAGCGCTTCTCCGGTGGGACACTTGAGAAGAGGAGTGCTGCGGAGGGACCCCAGAAGAGGAGGATCAGGGCCACTCTGTGCATAACCAACTGCACAGAGGAGGTAAGTATGACGGGTTTTTTTTGTTTTTTTTTTTTTGAACGGAACCTTTACAACCCCTTTAATTCGTGTTCAGAATTAATTTCATATATTCGAATTCCATTTGGTATTGAATTTATTCTATTTGAAAAATTCTAATTTTGGAAGATGGCTATATTCTTTCTATTTAATTCTATTCTATTGTTTGTTTTATATACTACTATATTCTTTTCTATTCGATTTCAAATTTTTTCTATTCGATTTTCAGAGATGGTTATATTGTTAGATTCTTTCTATTCTGTTTTTTTTTTCTATTCTATTCTGTTCTATTCTTTTGAATTCTACTATTTTATTTTCTATTCTATTCAAATGTATTCTAGTTGAATTTCAATAGATGGTTATATTTTTCTATTTTATTCTATTTTAATTTTGGGAAACGGTTATATTCTATTCTACTTTTCTTTTCTCTTCTATTCTATTCTTTTCTATATGGATCCAAATGTATTAGATTAGAAACTGGAATTTCGGAAGAAGATTATATTCTTTATATACTATTGTTTTTTTTTTCTATTCTATCCCAATTTAAGTTTCAGAAGATGGTTGTATTATTTCTAATTTATTCTATTCTATTTTTTTATATTATATTCCCTTGTTTTCTATTTTATTCTATTTTTTCTGTTTTATTCTATTCTTTATATTCTATCCCTTTATTTTCTATCTCTTTTTATTTTCTATTCTATATTTTTCTATTCTGTTCTGTTTTACTCTATTCTATTCTGTTCTATTCTATTCCTTTATTTTCTATTCTATTTTATTCTCTTTGAATGCGATTTTTAAAAACAATTCTAATGCTGTTCAAAAACTATTTGAATTCGAATTTCATCCAAAATTTTGTTTCATTATTTTGGATTCATTTACGTTTATTCCTATTGTCATTCGGTAATTGGGATACATCTGAATAATGAAGAATTTGTCTGAAATTTGATTTGAAACTAACTGCACATGTCTAGAGAAGTGAGAGGGAGCTCACCGTGAACATTAGAGCGACAGCAATAATTCTAGCACTAGACCTCCTCTGTAAATCTAAACAGGTAACCTGTAAAAAAATGTTAAAGCGCCGCCTTTGTAGATTAAAGTGCTACTAAACCCAGGACCCTGCATTCACTATATCTGGTCTCACACAGTACACAGAACATGGAAATGCAATTTTTTTAGTGAATATAAACTGCTAAATACCTTTTCTCATCAGCAGTATATAGCAGTCTTGTGACTTATATCAGTGTTCAGCCAAGCACTGGTTAAAGCTTGGAGGAGGAGTTTTTTTAACTGTTTATCAGACTGCGGGGCCCCTGACCCTCTGTGTGGACAGTGTGGATTGGCCCTGTGTTGATCACATGCAGCCTCCCAAGAAAAATAAAAAGTTCTCTAGCAATACACACCAAACTGACCATGTGCAGCCTGACTCCATAGGCTCTGTGTTATTAGGAAATTATCAATGGAAGAAGGGGAGGATCAGAGAAGACTGGATCAAACAGCATTTTTTCACAATGCGGATTAACCCCTTAGGTTCCACAGTGAGTATAACAAGCATGCTTTACTGCATATACAGACTGATTTTACTGTTGTGGGTGTAAAACTTTAAGTACCATTGTTTCTCACCATTCCACAAGCTTGTGCAGTTTTAAAGTGTAACTATTTACTCAACGTAACATCTTTCACATTAAAAAAAAAAAAAATTGGGGTGTATATATTGTGTTTTATTCTTTAATTTTTCCCCAAAAATTGCATTTGAAAAACCGCTGCGCAAATACCATGTGACATAAAAAATTGCAACGATCGCCATTTTATTCCCTAGTCTCTGCAAAAAGAAAAATACACACACACACATATATATATATATATATATATATATATATATATATATATATATATATATATATGTTTGGGGGTTCTAAATGCCAGAAAGTCTGGTCTTCAAGTGGTGTTAATAGAATAATATATTACAATGTACAATGTGTGGGGTCCCCTCTCCCTGAGATCCTCAATTTGCTCTGAGCTGATTTCCATATTTTCTCTTTCAGGTGTCTGCAGAACACGGAAGGGATGGAAATGCTTATAGATCTGATCAAAGCTAAACTCAAGCTCCCACCCACATCTGAGGACTGCCTGTACCTCAATGTCTTCACTCCTGCTGACCGCGGACAGAATGCCAAACTACCCGTGAGTTCCAGAGGTGCTTCAGATTATGGGAGGTATTGCTGGATTGTAGAAGTCGTCAGAAAACATTTTATTGAGCCGTTGTGATGGCCAATGTACAGTATATCTGTACAATATTTCCTTTGTTCATGACTCTGACGGCTTGTAGAATCCAGCAGGCACTTCTTTGTATGGTCACATGTCCACCTCCCTGAGCCTACCTACCTGAAACGTGAAACTGTCAAAGCTGCAGTTTACAGACAGCCCCAAGATACTGTATTATAAACAAGGGTCTGTACCTTTTTCCTTCTGATATTTCAGGAACCGGCATTAGCACAGTTTTTGCTGTCAGGTTGATATGAAAGTTTACCTGTTGTGAAGAGTAGTGGCAGTTTAAAGGGAACCTGTCATTAAAGAGATAATGAGGTTGCTATTGATTAGTTTTCCCTCTGAGAATGCAAGCTGCCAGGAAGTCATATGATGCCATAATTAAGTATTTTGAGTGTCAGTGTTTTTTTTGTTTTGAATCATTTTGGATAGAGTAAGGGAGGGTTATAACCTCTGTCAGTTTTTTGCCATCTTTGACCCATTGGGGAGATCTCCTTTCACTTCCTGTTCCATAGTCAAAACAGGAAGTGAGAGGAAAGCTCTTCAACGTGAGTAAATCCCTGGTTGTCACTAGAACTAGTATCCCCATTGAAAGATTTCCCCCCTATTCCTGTTCTGGGGACAACCCAAAATTAGGGATTTTCTTATATTTTCACCTTCGATGATAATGGTAAACAGAACAAATAGGATAACAGACAGTAATAATAACTGACAGGTGTTCTAATCCCCCTCCATTCAAATGTATTTTTTTTTTTATACATTTCTAAAAATGGCTTCCATTACCAGCTGAGTAGATCGTGCTATGATGGCACAGACCGGTCACTGTGGCAGTGCACTTGATTTTTAGGGCCCAGCTCACTGTTGGTTCCCGCTAATGTCACCATATTTGCAGATCATGGTTATCGCACTCAGTACGGGTGTATGAATGTGTGTGAATCCATCCTTTACTGATATAAAGGAAGGTGACCTGCATTAAGGACCGAAGGTTATTGACCCTTTATTGATTCTCTCCAGGTGATGGTGTTTATTCATGGAGGTGGATTAATTATGGGAGGAGCCATGATGTTTGAGGGTTCTGCGCTGAGTGCCCATGAAAATGTCATCATCGTATCCATCCAGTACCGCCTGGGGATTATGGGATTCTTAAGGTAATGTACCATACACATCTCTCAAAACAATTGTTGGGTCCAGAGATTTAGGCAGCTGAAGTTCTAGGCAGATCTCAACTTTTTCCTTTAAGTCAAGTTTGTCTCCGCTTCCTCTCGCCCTCCAAGCCTGTTGGCCTATAGGTACCCCATCACATTAACGTCTTGGTGGTCTGATCTCACTGAAGCCTCAGTGCCCAAACCAAAGCATTATTATAGACCGATTAACTTCACAACTTTAGTGCAAACTCTAGATTAATTTGTCTATCTAATCTTCTAACTTTGTTAGTACTTTAAACTTTTGTTTATTTAAATTGTAATAACAATGCTTATTATACTTTACATTTTACTTTGCTTGCAGTTTTTATAAATTTAGATGGCACGCCCCATAAGGAGCCACTAGTTCAAGGGGTCTTCTGAAGCTAGTCTTGACTGTGTTGGTACCTCTGCCCCTTTGACACACCCAGTTACATTCATACAACTCCAGGTTTCTTTCCCACAAACCTCGTCTCAAGAAAATGGACCAACTCAGTTGAAGTGTGAAAAAAAAAAAAATCTTCAAAATCAAAATCTTACATGTGCAATAGCTAAAGCTTATACTTGGGCCTAGTTCTCCACCATCCACCAAAATCTGCTTTAACAGGATCACCAAAGGTGTACCAAGTGGTAGCTTAATGGTAACTTTAGACCTAACAAACCCAAATAGATCACAACTGGTATGATTTAAGCAAATAGAGGAAAATAGGAGGAACAGTCTCTGGATGGTTTCTTCTGCTAGCTATTATTGGGGCCCTTTAATAATGGTGCACTAATGGTGATGACTAGAAAACACGCCCTGCTTTCAGTTCTGTGTACACTAGTTGCAGGAATGCTTTGTGGTGGTGGTTTGAAAGGGTAACAAGAGAAAAGGGTGGTGTGGAATCCGGTAAGGAATCAGTTCAACAAATATTTGAGTGATCCTCAATAGGTGTTGGGTGTCAGTCTATGGTAGGTCACATGCACTGGCGTAGCGTCAAGGGTCACAATGGTGACCCCCCGTGCGACTTCCTTGTCACATTCCATTTGCCACCTGAACAGGAGGGGCGGTACTGGGCAGCATATGGAGGAATTGTTCCGCTCCATTTTTCTCCTGCTTCTCCTGTCCCTGCGGCTGCAGGAGGAAAATGGAGGGGATTGGTTATTGGTTCCTGTACCTGCCGCCCCTCCTGACCTAGGTACTCTTATTTCCTGCTGCCCAGGCCCCCTGTGTGCTCCCCTAGTCCTCACCCCCACCCCCATCCCACAGCACTACTGGGATGTTTCAGGATGGAGAGCAGGGAACGGGTCGGTAAATATGTAATTTACCAGACTCTTCCTTTTCGGTACAGATCCCTGCTGTGTCCATTCATAACTGTAGCTTCAGTTTGTGAATGAATGGCAGGCTGTGTACCAGGGGCGGACTGATAACTCATGGTGCCCCCGGGCAACAGGAGATTATGGGGCCCCCCGGCAATCAGAGATTATGGGGCCACACAGTATACACACACAGTATACAATCACACAGTATACACATACATGTACACACAGTATACACAGATAGATGTAAAAAAACCACAGATTTATACATACTGTACCTGGTTTTACTGAGGCTTGCAACCCTGATGGGGCCCCCTAGTGACCCAGGGCCCTCGGGCAGTGCCCGAGTGGCTCAATGGTCAGTCCGCCCCTGCTGTATACATTCCTGACAATTTATTCTGTGCAGCTGAGGCTGCAGAGATGGAGATTGAGGTCTGTGTCCTCTGTCTCCTTTCTCTGTCTCAAACGTGAAAAATCAGACTCCTGATATTTCAACAAAGCCCCCCAACGGGGCTCCTAAAAAAAAAATTGTAAAAATACAATCGTAATCAACTTTTGTATCGGGGCCCACAAGCTTCAAGCTACACCTCTGGTCACATGTGATGGAAATTAATCCAGGGAGTGAGAGTTTTGCTATGATAGGCGGTTAAGAGGCTCTGTTCCTGCTGTATAGTGTATGTATGCAAAGGGTTAAGAACTCTCTCCTCCAGTCCTGCTCTTCAGCCTTGAATGTGATGGTAGAGGGGCCCCTCATAGATTGATGACCTGAGCTCTGATGAACCTGCACAAGGAATGCTGGCAATGTTGCTGACATCTGGCGAGTTGACTTATAAACTAAAATGTTAAAAAATGTATTTTATTCTACGCCAATTTTTTTAATGAGTTGACTCCTGGACTAAAATGTAAAAAAAATGTTTATTTTAATTTTACTGCTCTAATAGACGAAAATGTTGGGAAAAAAAACAACTTGTTTTTATTTTATACTAACAAATGTAATCACTTATTCACAGCAGAAGCCGATCTGTGGGTGCCAGGCAATGGATGTCCACCGGCACCCGCCGATCGTCGGTAAGACAGACAGATCTTAGTTCTGACTGGGGGGGAAGGGATGGCTTTTGTGTTCCTGCAAAGGAGGGAACAAAATCCACCTCTTCCCTTAGTAAAAAAAACCTAACACATGTCACAAAAACACTGGCTAGGCACACAGTTAACCCTTTGATTGCCCTAGATATTTAACCCCTTCCCAACCAGTGACATTAGTACAGTAATGCCGCGTACACACGATCGGACATTGATTGGACATTCCGACAACAAAATCTATGGATTTTTTCCGACGGATGTTGGCTCAAACTTGTCTTGCATACACACGGTCACACAAAGTTGGTCGGAAATTCCGAACGTCAAGAACGTGGTAACGTACAACATGTACGACGAGCCAAGAAAAATTAAGTTCAATAGCCAGTGCGGCTCTTCTGCTTGATTCCGGGAATGTGTGGCACTTTGTACGTCGGAATTGTGTACACACGATCAGAACGGATGCGCGAACAGATTTTGTTGTCGGAAAATTTGAGAACCAGATCTCAAATTTTGTGCAATGGAAATTCCGATGGAAACTGTCCGATGGAGCCTACACACGGTCGGAATTTCCGGCAACAAGCTCCGATCGCACATTTTACGTCGGAAAGTCCGGCCGTGTGTACGGGGCATTACAGTGCATATTTTTAGCAGTGATCACTGTAATAGTGTCACAGGTTCCCACAAAATGTCA
Organism: Aquarana catesbeiana; assembly: GCF_042186555.1. Classification (NCBI taxonomy): domain Eukaryota; kingdom Metazoa; phylum Chordata; class Amphibia; order Anura; family Ranidae; genus Aquarana; species Aquarana catesbeiana. The sequence goes on from NC_133334.1 coordinate 254,842,524, forward strand.
AGTGTCAGTGTCCGATTGTCCACCGCAATATTGCCATCCCTTTATTACTAGTATTAAAAAAAAAAAATTCCATAAATATATCCAATAGTTAGTAGATGCTATAAAGTTCGCATAAAACAATCAATGTACGGTTATTGGGATTTTTATTAACCAAAAGTATGTATCAGAATACATATTGGCCTAAATTTATGAAGAAATTAGATGTTTATTGGATATGTTTTAGAGCAGAAAGTAAAAAATATTTTTTTTTGAAAATTGTCGGTCTTTTTTTGTTTAATACGCAAAAAAAAAAATAATCCAGTGGTGATTAAATACCACCAAAGGAAAGCTCTATTTGTGGGAAAAAAATTATATAAATTTTATTTTGGTACAGTGTCACACGACCACGCAATTGTCAGTTAAACACAGTGCCGTATCGCAAATCATCAAGGGGGGTAAATCTTTCTTTTTTTTTTTTTTTTACAATGTATTTATTTTTTTTAACATACTTTAATACTTTCTAACACTGAATCTTTTTTTCACAGCAAGAGAGCCACAGTTCCATCTGTAGGTTGGAAAACATTGCTGGAAAATTGTGATTGTTGTGATTGGCTGTCACAGCTATCGCATAATTGAGAACCATGCTGATATTTTATTTATTATAAGTCAGTGACAGCGCAGTCACAGAACTATGGTTGTGCACAGTTCTAGTTCACAGATGAATTTACTCATGGCATGGGTAGCTGTGCCTGACAATATTAATCTGGATTAAAGATACCAAGCGATAAAAGCACCAATAGCGAGACTCGGGAGATCATAGGGGGCGGGACCTGGCTTGACTTTTTACAGGAAAAGTGGAGATTTACATAGAAATTTCAGGTGCCTGTATCTCTAGAACAGCTGAATACCTTGACTTGCTGTTTTTGCTAAAGGTTCAATCTTTTGTGTATTTTTCATCTCGTACCCAACTAATAAATTGTAATGTTCATTCCTTGAGCGCTCTGATAGGTGAGTAGAGCTAACTCCTCATTTGAGTACAACCTGCTTGACTACTGGAAGCAGAGGAGGAGACTGGCTCCATTAGGGGGTGTCACTTTCCACTAGGAGATCATTTTCTATAGACTTCTCACATGACCTCTGTCATCTCTTAGCTCTGGGGACAGCCAAGCTCCTGGAAATTATGGATTCCTGGATCAGGTGGAGGCGCTGCGCTGGGTGCAAGAGAACATCGCAAATTTCGGGGGTGACCCAGACTCCGTCACCATATTCGGAGAGTCGGCCGGTGGGGTCAGTGTCTCTGCATTGGTAAGTATAGAAAAAGTAAATTTGGAGGCACCTCCAATTCTGACTTGCTTGTAAAAGTACCGGCTCCAAAACTATCATCCTCATCCTCCCTTCACTACCTGGCGAGTCACCAAGCTGGAACAAGCCAGTGACCTTTTATGAAAATATGATCCTTGGCTGCAGTCATGCTCATCCAATGGCTTTAGTACTTCTAATGCTGTGTACACAGGACCAGACTTTTTGACAGCAAAGGTCAAAACAATTCGATCGCGTGTGGGCTGCATCGGACCTTTTCTGTTGAAAAATCTGACGGACTTTAGAAATAGAACATGTTTCAAATCTTTCCGACGGACTCGAGTCCTATCGAAAAATCCGCTCGTCTGTATGCTAGTCCGATGAACCAAAAACGACGCAAGGGCAGCTATTGGTTACTGGCTATGAACTTCCTTATTTTAGTCCGGTCGTACGTCATTACATTCGAATCAGTCGGACTTTGGTGTGATCGTTTGTAGGCAAGTCCGTTTCATTGGAACTCCGTCGAAAAGTCCTTCGGAGTTCAGTCTGTCAAAGTCCGCTCGTGTGTACGCAGCATAAGTCTTTGACCTGGAACAAGCAGATGAGGAGTTCTGATGTCAATGTTCTGATCTTCATACTGGTCCAGGGCAGCTTCTCAAAGTATCAGGAGCACAAACAACAAGGAAACTAGCATTTTCTTAAGGAGGTCAGCAACAGCCTCCATATTTTTTTAGTACTAGTTTACTCAACATAATAGAGCATGGATGAGGATGACAGCCCTGGAGCTACGGATAGGTCACCAATGTTGGCTCCCATATTTCTATTCTAACAGGTTCTCTTGAATGTACGGTTTCCTGGGTGTGATAAATTTTAACTAATATTTTCTTGTCTTTTCCTGATAGGTCTTGTCCCCACTAGCCAAGGGCTTGTTCCACCGAGCCATCGCTGAGAGCGGTGTGGCCATTCTTCCAGGGCTGGTTGCCAAGTCAGCTGAGGAGGCCAGCTTTGTGCAGAATGTAAGTCCCAATGTTGATGGAGAATACACAATATCTGCACAGAACATTTCTTCGCTGTGAAATCACCTCATTTGGTTGTTACTGAAAGACAACTATGGGAAGTCCTAAAGCGCGTCATAGATACTCTGCAGACGTCTTTTTCTCGGCAGTGTGACAAATGTCCAAGTGTGCAATAGATTAGTGTATACCTCAGAATGATGGATTGGAATCTGTCGCAAATCTTACAGAACTGTCACACGCAGCGCTACCTACAAAGAGTCAGATTTTCACAAGTGGAGGAGTGCATGCCTGGATAATCTCAGAAAGACATCGAATGTTACCAGACACATGCATGTATGTGTGTAGTATATATATATTAAGGGAAGGAGGGAAGAGGATAGCGATGAGGGTATGGGAAGAGAGGATAGAGATGAGGAGAAGAAAAAGAGGATAGAGACAGGGTTGTCTTAATGCATGGGAACCCCGGGGCACTGCCCAGGGGCTCCGGGTGCATGGGGGCCTCATGATGATTTTTCATTACATCATACTTGTGAACTGTCCCCGATTTTCTGGGACAGTCACGCTTTTTACTAAGCTGTCCCGAGATGGCTATGTCCCAGGACCCTCTTGATCAGAGTATTGTGCCCTCCTGACTCCCCCTGTACTGTGAGAGTAAGTGTGTAAATTGGGCCAGGCTGGTAGGGGCCCCAGAGCATTACTTTGCCCAGGGGCCCCAGAGCATTACTGAGCATGATGCTATTAAGGCAGCCCTGGGTAGAGATGAGGAGAAGAAAAAGAGAATAGAGATGGTGAGAGAGGATGGAGATGAGGAGATGGAGAGAGGATAGGGGTGAGGAGATTGGGAGAGAGGATAGATGAAAACAAGAGAAGAAAGGCCAGAGATGAGGAGGAGAAGAGAGGATAGAGATGAGGAGAATGGGAAAAAAAAGAGATTATGGAAAGAGAGGATAGAGATAAGAGAGAGTGAGGATAGAGAAAAGATGATGGATAGAGGATAGAGATGAGGAGCTGGGGAGAAGAGGATAGAGATGAAGAAGAGAGGATAGAGATGATGAGATGGGGATAGCAGATAGAAATGGATAGAGATGGGGGAGAGAGGATAGAGATGAGGAGATGGGAAGGGAAGCTCGCTGCAGGAAGGCAGTTGGTAAGAAGGTGAATATTATGCTGTTCGTGTCCCTAAACGGTTCTACATTAAAATAAGAATTTTCATCTATTCAGAAATGACATCACACCTGACTAAGTTTCCGCTGTCCTGTAATCAGACACCATCTTGTTGTTGTAGATAATCGCCAATATTTCTGGCTGTGATCTGGCGTCATTGGTGGATTGCATGAAGGCAAAATCTGAAGAGGAAATCCTTTCTATAAGTGCTGCTTTGGTACTGTATATTCACCTATATAATATCCCTTCATAGATGGATACTAGGGGCGTAGGTAGGGTAGGGGGTCAGGGGGGTCTGAACTGAGCAGAGTTGCCAAACATCCCTCATAGGGACAGTTTGATAAAAAACATAACGCACAGTTTCAACCCAACCCCCTTATGCAGTGTGCAAGGTGCAGTTCTGCTATCATCCAGACTGGGAACATGGGCAATCTGTGTCATTCTGCAGTTCCCCCTTCTCCCTCCTTCTTCTTTCAGGCTGCTTCAGATTACATCTCTCCACCATGCTCAGTGACTCTTGCCTGCTACTGGTGCTCTGTCTTTGTGACAAGGAGAACACAGATGAGCCTCACAGCAACAGGCTGTGTTTGAAAGTTGGCAAAAGCAGGGCAGAAGTCGCAAAACCTAAATTAATGGCAGGAAAGGGAGAGAGCATGGTCTATGCGAGGAGGGCATGAGAACAACATACCAACTACATCACATAACAGGAGTCCTCTCACTGACTGCTAATAATCAATGTGAGTGCTGTTGGCTCTGATCCAGTCTGCAATCTTCTACAGCTCACACTATATTCACAATGGGGTGGACAGTTTGCTGCTTTCAGAGATGGTTAAGGGCCGGTTCACACCGGGAATCACACAGGCATGTGCTGTGCGATTCACATGCAGTTCTGTGCGGTTCAAGTTCAGCCTATTCATTTTGAATTGGCTGAAATCGTGCCACACCGCAGCAAAAGTGGTCCATCTACTACTTTTGCAAACTCACTGCAACCCCATTGCATGGTACTTTTGTACCATGTGGGCAAACACGCTGCATTTGCGACCTGCATTTGGGGTGTCATGAACTTTATATTGATACCACTGCAGGTAAAAATGCAGCTCAGCTGCGGGCTGAACCAACCCTCAGAATTTTTTTTTTAATCTACGGCCCTACACCAAACCTAATGGATAAAGGGGTGTATACTGAGCGGCAATTTTCAGCCCCCCCCCCCCCCCCCAGGCTCCCTCTCCCTGCCACTTCAAGGACTTATGAATAAATGGTTGCAGAACAAATCAGCTGAGTTTCCATAATTTTTTATGGGGAAATTCGCTTTGATACACAAGTGCTTTGGTTTACCAGCATGTTTCTGGAACAAATCATGCTCGCAATCCAAGGTTTTACTGTATTTCATTTTATGAATGAATAGGAGTCTCTATCTAGACTCCTATTTCATTATACAGTGCCGCTCAGGCTGCAGAGAAAGGGAATGTCTTCAGTTCCTGTCTCAAAGACATTAGAGGTCTGTTTAGACCCCCAATGTCTCTCCAAAGCCGCCCCCCACCCCAAAAAAAAAAGAAGTGTAATTTTTTTTTTTTTAAATGAACAATAGAAATTTAAAACAATAATATTGCACATGGATTGGCTCTGTAAAGTAGATCTGCCTGCTCAGTGGGGGGGATCTGTCCGCTATGCAGAGCAGACAGTCTGCTCTCCTCTATCTATGTAAATGGACAGGACCGCCTTTCCATTTCCATCAGACTGCCATCCCATCCGATCCGCAAGACCGATGGTAAATAGATCTCCCCCATCCGTCTGTTTTTGGCAGACAGGATCGGATCGAATGGCGGTGGGTGTCAACAGACAGGGAGGGGGGGGGGGGGAGAATTTAGATGGGGGGGGCAATTTTAGTCTTGCCTAGGGCAGCACAAAACCAAAATACACCACACTCTGAGGTTTGCCAATTTTTTAGGGGGTCTTCCTGTTCCACTCAGGCATGTTTGGCAGATATAGAGAGCAACGTTTGTATGTTGATCTGGTGGTGTGGCTTCATTCAAACTGACATTTTTGCTGAATTTGTTGAAATTAGTCAGATATCTCACCATGTGTACCAATTGGGTAAAGTTTTCTTTGGTAAAAAAAAATGACATAGTATAGTTTTCTAATAGTCATGTGAACACCATCCTGGCACTGACACAATTACTTGACTTTTTTGGTAAAAAAAGAGTTGGGGTTCCTCAATATCTGTGGTCATGTCCCCAAATAATGAAGGGCCATTTTTTTTCCTTTTTTTTTTAAAGCCCTTTACACCATTAAAAACCACCAAAAAAACAATAGTAAGTGACCTGTTTCAGCATGCTCTGGGATTGGGGTTTCCCCATGAATAACACTTCCATTTTACGTCCCTGCAGAAATTTGTGGCTCCCCCAGCCACTGTCGATGGCGTCTTCTTCCCAAAACCTGCAGAGCAGATCTCGGCAGAAAAAGAAAACAATCCGGTTCCATTCATAACAGGTGTGGCGGAGCAGGAATTCGGCTGGATTCTCCTCGCGGTAAGAGGCTCCGTACGGTTTCAATTATATAGATTGCGGGTGGCTCCACGAGTGTGTAAAGGGGAACTCTACCATTTAATGCTTTTCAAATCCTGTGTCCTGGGTGCACCATATTAAATGTTTGTTAAATAATAATGCTATGTAACATAATAAGAAAACAATGTAGTGCTTCTATGTGTGTATAGTGTGTGTGTGTGTGTGTGTGTGTATATATATATATATATATATATATTCAGGGCTTTTTTTCTCAGAGAATAGGTGTAGGAACTCCCCCCTACCTTTTCTGAGTCACTTATCGTCTCCACCCATTACCCACCCCTGAGCAACGTTCCTTGGTTTCATCCCCCACCCACCTCCCAGTACTGCCCCTTTTAGAGGATACAGAGCCAAGTATCATTTTGTGGTGCCAAGTAATTTGTTTTGAATTTGTTAATGATAGCAAGAAAAGTAGTAAAATAGATCCCTCACAGCCAGCAGCAGTAGACCCCTCCCCCCCAGCAACAATAGATTTGGTAAAAAAAAATACACCCCCCCGAGCAACAATGGACCCCCACAACAAAATACCACCCCAGCAGCAACAACAGATGCCGCCAGCCTCAATAGACTCTCCAGCAGCCAGTAACAATAGATCCCCCTTTGTCAATAGTAGATCTCTTCCACCAATAATTGACCCCCAGCAACAATAGATCCCCCACCAGCAACAATAGACCTCCCAGCAACACTAGACCGCCACTCAAAAATAGATCCGCTCCAGCAACAATAGATCGCCCAGCAGCCTGCATTATTAGACCCTTCAGCCCACCCCGGCACCCCTTACCATTACACACGGTACATTTAGTGCTGGAGGTGCCAGAACTGTGTTCCGTCACGTTCCCACTGAAAAAAAGCCCTATATATATATATATATATATATATATATATATATATATATATATTGCACACACACAAATAAATCTAAGTATGTCTAAAGGCCAACAGAAGTCCATTTTATTTCAAACAATTCCTGATTTAAAAGATGCTGACAGGATTGTGTTTAGCCCATACTGATGCCCGTCTACAGAGGGCTCCATTGTACACTCACAGTGAGCTGACACATATCTAGTATTTTATAAATGATTTTACAGAATGTCAAGCTCTGATGTTATCAGTTCCCTGATATGGGGGAGGGGGGGTTATGCAATTAAGAGCGGATGCATAATGGGAGTACTGATTGCCACTTTAAGCAAGCTGCTAGCAGGCTTTCAAGAAGCTTCAAGATGTGCTGAAGCCTGCTAGCATCTTGTTTAAAGTGGCAATCATCACTCCCATTAGGATCTGTGTTTAACAAACTAGAGTTGAATGGTACGTTTAAAATATTGAACAAAGCTTACAGAAACCCCTGCAAATGTTTTGTCGAAGCTTGCTGTTCACACTGCTCTTATACAAGCCCATGTGAAACAGGCCTAAAACAGGCCTAACAGCGCGGATTTGCCTTTCCATAACAGAGAGGCAAAACATCTCATGAGTTTAATTTCAGTTTAAGGTGGCAAATTCACTTAAAATTAGACACATTGGAAATGAAATTTTATAAAGAATACTGGTGTATAAAAAGTGATTAATACAGGAAGGACTCTGCTGGAATTTGGATGCATTTGGATTTTTTGGTACTATTGTAATTGTAGCGCTTGGTTGCTACTAGTAACTAACATCCACCATGTCACCCTGCTGCCAGACCTCCATCTATCACTTCTGAGACAATGAACAGTCATTTGCATTTTGTTTTGTTTATTGGGGGATATAACTTGGTTGGGGAAAAGGAAATATGGGATGCCCATGGAACAATTGCCTTGCCATCATATTTAGGAATTAGAACAAAAGGTTGAGCCGTGAATTACTGATGTAGAAATAATATCTACAGTCGCTTCTCCTGCATTACACCATGCAGACTATTTCTCTTCCTCTGCGTATCTCCTGCAGACTGTTGCTCCCAGGCAGGGCCGGACTGGGTATGAAAACCAGCCCTGGAAAAAATGTCATACCAGCCCCATAGCATTATTATACCAGCCCAACAGCATAACGTCATTATTTTCTTGTTCATAAAATGGAAAACCATGCATTTTAAAGCACATTTAAAGAGTGCATTATATATAGATAAGACACATATAAAAGCACATATATATATAAAGCCCTATGTGCTTGTATATGTGTCTTATCTATGTAATATATATATATATATATATATTACACTGCTGTGCGTTCGCTGCTTACACAGTGCTGTGTTAGGAAATCAAATAAATCGCTTCCCTAACACTGACCCGCCTCTCAGCCAATCAGGTGCACTGGGTCTGGTTACCTGTCACCTGATTGGCTGAAGCGACAGGCGCTGTGATCGGAGGGAGCGTGGAGCAACGCGCTGACCTGAGACAGGTAAGTGCCGGGCGGGGGGGGGACACTGGCAGGAATTGATGGGGCAAACTGGCGGCAATTGATGGGGCAAACTGGCGGCAATTGATGGTTACAGTGGCTGCATTTGATGGCATAGTGGCTGCGTTTGATGGGCACAGTGGCTGCGTTTGATGGGCACAGTGGCAGCGTTTAATGGGCACAGTGGTGGCGCTTGATGGGCACAGTGGTGGCGCTTGATGGCACAGTGGTTGTGTTTAATGGGCACAGTGGCTGCAACTGATGGGTACAGTGGCTGCGTTTGATGGCACAGTGGCTGTGTTTGATGGGCACAGTGGCGGAAATTTATGGGCACAGTGGCTGCGTTTAATGGGCACAGTGGTGGCAATTTATGGGTACAGTGGCTGTGTTTGATGGGCACAGTGGTGGGAATTTATGGGCACAGTGCCTGCATTTAATGGGCACAGTGGTGGCAATTTATGGGTACAGTGGCTGCGCTTGATGGCACAGTGGTTGTGTTTAATGGGCACAGTGGCTGCAATTGATGGGTACAGTGGCTGCGTTTGATGGCACAGTGGCTGTGTTTGATGGGCACAATGGCGGGAATTTATGGGCACAGTGGCTGCGTTTAATGGGCACAGTGGTGGCAATTTATGGGTACAGTGGCTGTGTTTGATGGGCACAGTGGTGGGAATTTATGGGCACAGTGGCTGCGTTTAATGGGCACAGTGGTGGCAATTTATGGGTACAGTGGCTGCGCTTGATGGCACAGTGGCTGTGTTTAATGGGCACAGTGGCTGCAATTGATGGGTACAGTGGCTGCGTTTGATGGGCACAGTGGTGGCAATTTATGGGTACAGTGGCTGTGTTTGATGGGCACAGTGGTGGGAATTTATGGGCACAGTGGCTGCATTTAATGGGCACAGTGGTGGCAATTTATGGGTACAGTGGCTGCGCTTGATGGCACAGTGGTTGTGTTTAATGGGCACAGTGGCTGCAATTGATGGGTACAGTGGCTGCGTTTGATGGCACAGTGGCTGTGTTTGATGGGCACAGTGGCAGGAATTTATGGGCACAGTGGCTGCGTTTAATGGGCACAGTGGTGGCAATTTATGGGTACAGTGGCTGTGTTTGATGGGCACAGTGGTGGGAATTTATGGGCACAGTGGCTGCGTTTAATGGGCACAGTGGTGGCAATTTATGGGTACAGTGGCTGCGCTTGATGGCACAGTGGCTGTGTTTAATGGGTACAGTGGCTGCAATTGATGGGTACAGTGGCTGCGTTTGATGGCACAGTGGCTGTGTTTGATGGGCACAGTGGCGGGAGTTTAATGGGCACAGTGGTGGGAATTTATGGGTACAGTGGCTGCGTTTGATGGGCACAGTGGCTGTGTTTAATGGGCACTGTGGTGGCAATTTATGGGTACAGTGGCTGGGCTTGATGGCACAGTGGCTGCATTTAATGGGCACAGTGGCTGTAATTTATGGGCACAGTGGCTGCATTTAATGGGCACAGTGATGGCAATTTATGGGTACAGTGGCTGCGTTTGATGGGCACAGTGGCTGTGTTTAATGGGCACAGTGGTGGCAATTTATGGGTACAGTGGCTGGGCTTGATGGCACAGTGGCTGCGTTTAATGGGCACAGTGGCTGTAATCGATGGGTACAGTGACTGCGTTTGATGGTACAGTGGCTGGAATTTATGGGCACAGTGGCTGTAATCAATGGGTACAACAGTGGCTGCGTTTCATGAGAGAGAGAGAGAGACAGCTGCACGGCCGGCCACTTCTATTCTCCTCAGATTAGTGGGCGGTGCTGGCGCCGCACGGGACAAGTTACGAAGGGAAAAATCAAGCAGCACGGTGTTCTCCTGCTCCTCCCCTCACACACACAGAGGCATATTACACTTTAGTTGAGTGTGGGCGGCGCCGGATCGGAGGAGGAGACAGTGACACAGGCATTGCATAGTGCGGCGGCCGCCGCTGCTCTTCATATTGCTGACACAGGCAGCCAGCCAAGCTCCGAGGCAAAAGCGGCCTCATCGGTAATAAATGCAAATATCCCGGTATCCCGGTAGGCCAGTCCGGCCCTGCTCCCAGGACTTCCACCCTCCTGCACAAACTTCCACTGTAGATCATTACTCTTCCTGTCACATCATCATCTCATGACAAAAGAGACCCCTCTGAACGGTCTCAGTTACTGGGTAGAATTGGTTGCACTGTTACTAGGCCAGAGGTCTGCAGTACCTCTCCCTGGCGGACTAGTAATTTAGTAGCATGTGTTGATTGGTGGACTACTGCTTCCAGCTAGTCCGGCCTGCAAATCCTGTGCCCTCAGGCCACATCGATTTGACCCTCTCCCCACAGTCTCTCCTCTGGCCTCACACCCAGATCCCCTGGCATGCCTCATCCAGAAATCCACTATGGCCCACTCACCGACCTTCTCCTGCCCCAGTCCATGATGGAGAACCTTAACTGGACATACGTTCCGATAGCTTCTCCAGCCCCTCTGTTCCAGAACACTTCATCCATGACCGTGTAAGACCCCTTTCCCATCGAGCTGCCCCAGATGTCAGCGGTAAAGCGGTGCTATTTTTAGCGCCGCTTTACCGTCGTTTTAGCGCCGCTATTCGGCTGCTAGCGGGGCGGTTTTAACCCCCCTCTAGTGGCCAAAGAAGGGGTTAAATTCACCCGCAAAACGCCATCGGAGCGGCGTTTTTCCGGTGGTATCACAGTGCTGCCCCATTGATTTCAATGGGAAGCAGCGGTGGAGGAGCGGTGAGTTCACCGCTCCAAAGAAGCTGCTGGCAGGACTTTTTCTGACGTCCTGCCAGCACACCGCTCCAGTGTGAAAGGGCTTTCACACTGGAGTGCATGGAGCAGCTCTTTTGGGGCGGTTTGCAGTCGCTATTTTTAACGCTATAGTGCCTGCTAAACGCCCCCTGTGTGAAAGGGCCCAGCTCTCCTGGGCTCCTCCGCTAGGCCCCCCCCCCCCCCAGATGGGGATAGGGCCCCTGCTGCTGCCTAGTATTCCATTCTCCACGTCTCCTGGCCGACGACTCCTCCCCAGCGGGCTGTTACCTCAGCTTATATGGGAGGCCTGCCCCCTGCCAAATCCAGTTGGGGATTGGTCAGAGCTCCTCACATGAGCTGCCTGCCACTCCTGTTTTAGGCCCTGTCCCTCTTCCAGGAAAAAATTCTCCCTGGAAGCAGGGGAGGCGCCTCAGAACTAAAGCACAGGTGGTCACAGCCACTGCTGCTCTAACCACTCCCTGCCCCCCAGATCAAAACAAACAGGCCTAGCCTGAAGCATAGGCCTGCCCAAATTTACATGCACTGACAGTTTCCCTGACAAAATCCTCACTCTAGCACCTACCTATGGTAGAGGGTGCTACATTTTTAATTGTGTAACAATTACATATTATATACTGTGATATCACTAAGACCCCTTTCACACTGTGCCGCCACCAACGTCAGCAGTAAAGTGGCGCTATTTTTAGCGCCGCTATTTTTAGCGCCGCTTTACCGTTGTTTTAGCAGCGCTATTCGGCCTCTAGCGGCCGAAAAGGGGGTTAAATCCGCCTGCAAAACGCAGCCAAAGCGGAGTTTTACCGGCGGTATCGCAGCGCTGCCCCATTGATTTCAATGGGGAGTAGCGGTGGAGGAGCGGTGAGTTCACCACTCCTTTACTGCTCCAGAGAAGCTGCTGGCAGGACTTTTTCTAATGCCCTGCCAGCGCACCGCTCCGGTGTGAAAGCCCTCGGGCTTTCACACTGGAGTGAATGGAGCAGCTGTTTTAGGGCGGTTTGCAGGCGCTATTTTTAACGCTATAGCGCCTGCAAAACGCTCCAGTGTGAAAGGGGTCTTTGGAGGTGAATTTATTTAAAAAAAAGGTTCACATATTCTGAACCTGCAAAGAATGAAGCCTGGGAATATTAGTCAAAAGTTCTTCTTCAATCACAGTTATTGTTCATTATAATCATCTTCTTATTGATTTTTAAAATTTTTTTTTTTTCCCCGTAATCTCCTGCAGGCCATGAATGTGAGTGGATTGGAGGAAGGAATGGATAGAGAAACAGTAACCACTGCACTACTAAGCAACCCCCTCATGGTAAGACTGTCTCCCTGTGCGTCCACAATGCACATTGTGTAAATCATCGTTGCTTAGTTTGTTTTATTGTCTCACTCTAAATCTGTGCTGCAAAATTTGAATCCCCTAAAATAAGAGCTTAATTACTGATAATGAAGTCCTTTTCTCATGTTACTTAAAGGGGCAGTCAGCAGAACCAGTAGCGGCTGTTTTTTTTTTTTTTGGGGGGGGGGGGCGGCAGACAATGCAATCACAGCCACCCCCCCATGGGTCGGTCGGTCAGTCCAATTGTCGGTCTCAAGACCTGCTTCCTGATGGGCCGGGAGGAGAATCAGTGTGACAGTAGCGAATATTCATTCGTTATTGTCACACAACTGGGTGGGCTCGGAGCGTAGTGCTCTGTACCAAAAGCCCACCCTTTTTTGAAGCCTATTAGAGCCTTAGTCTCTAATCACGTGCTTCAAAAATAAAAAAACCTTGCATTGGAATCCATGTGTCCGGTGCCAGATTAGGGGGCCAGACTCATGGATAGGGGGCGGCACCCCAGAGCCCTGCATTACGGGCCACCACTGAGCAGAACATATATGTATGTGTGTGTGTGTGTGTTTGTGTATGTATATATATATCATAATCATATTTATCAGCGTATAACACGCACCGGCGTATAACACGCACCCCAAGTTTAGGAGGGAATTTTAAGGAAAAAAAATTTACATTTAAATGCCCATCAATGCAGCCTTATCAGTGTCCATCTGCAGCCTTGTAGTGTCATTTGCACCCTTGTGTCATCTGCAGCCTTGTGTCATTTGCAGCCTTGCCCAGTGACACTGCAGCCTTGTAGTGTCACTGCAGTTTTTAAATATGGCGCCGCCGAGAGACACAGAGCCGGTCCTGTGTCTCTCGGCGGCTCTCGGCTGCTTTCTGCTCCTCTAATAGCCCTGTGGGCGGAGCCGAGCGCCGCCGACATTCATACATAGCCGAGTGTACTCGGCTAGGTTCAGCTAGCTCCGCTCAGTCACGCCCAGTCCCTGTGTTATGTCCATCTTAGGGCGGGACTGGGCGTGACTGTGAGCGGAGCTAGCTGAACCTAGCCGAGTACACTCGGCTATGTATGAATGTCGGTGGCGCTCGCTCTTCTGCTCACATTCAGCGGGGGATCAACGTATAACACGCACCCGCGATTTTCCCCTGATTTTAAGGGGAAAAAAGTGCGTGTTATACGCCATTAAATATGGTGTGTGTATATATATATATATATATATATATATATATATATATATATATATATATATATATATATATATATATATAATATGTGTGTATATGTGTGTATTTATTTATATATGTGTGTGTGTATTTATTTATTAAAACCACTACCCGCTGTGATGGCAAAATAATATATATTAATATAATATAAAATATATATATTACAGTATCTCACAAAAGTAAATAAATATTTTATTCTATCTTTTCATGTGACAACACTGAAGAAATTACACTTTGCTACAATGTAAAGTAGTGAGTGCACAGCTTGTATAACAGTGTAAATTTGCTGTCCCCTCAAAATAACTCAACACACAGCCATTAATGTCTAAACTGCTGGCAACAAAAGTGAGTACACCCCTAAGTGAAAATGTCCAAATTGGACCCAAAGTATCAATAATTTGTGTGGCCACCATTATTTCCAGTACTGCATTACCCCTCTTGGGCATGAAGTTCACCAGAGCTTCACAGGTTGCCACTGGAGTCCTCTTTCACTCCTCCATGACGACATCACGGAGCTGGTGGATGTTAGAGACCTTGCACTCCTCCACCTTCCATTTGAGGATGCCCCACAGATGCTCAATAGGGTTTAGGTCTGGAGACATGTTTGGCCAGTCCATCACCTTTACCGTCAGCTGCTTTAGCAAGGCAGTGGTCGTCTTGGAGGTGTATTTGGGGTCGTTATCATGTTGGAATACTGCCCTGCGGCCCAATCTCCATAGGGAGGGGATCATGCTCTGCTTCAGTATGTCGCAGTTCATTTTGCCATTCATGGTTCCCTCAATGAACTGTAGCTCCCCAGTGCCGGCAGCACTCATGCAGCCCGAGACCATGACACTCCCCACCAGCATTCTTGAATGTAGGCAAGACACACTTGTCTTTGTACTCCTCACCTGGTTGCCGCCACACACACTTGACACCATCTCAACCAAATAAGTTTATCTTGGTCTCAGACCACAGGACATGGTTCCAGTAATCCATGGCCTTAGTCTGCTTGTCTTCAGCAAACTGTTTGCAGGCTTTCTTGTGCATCATCTTTAGAAGAGGCTTTCTTCTAGGGCAACAGCCATGCAGACCAATTTGATGCAGTGTCCGGCATATGGTCTGAGCACTGACAGGCTGACCCCCCACCCCTTCAACATCTGTAACAATTAATATAAATATAGTGTAGCGCTATGTGCACATATAAATAATGTGTCAACTTTAACTTAACACACAAACAATAATGTAACAATAAGTGATACAAATACCATAAAAATTGCGGTGAATAAATAGCGTGAATCAAAAAATATATATATATATATATAGATAAAGCTCAAAAACAGGTTAATGTTTTTTAGAAAAACATAATGTGCGATAAATCAAATAAATTAGTTCATAAGAAAAGGGCAACGATAATGATGATGAAATAGTGGGATAGAAAACCACCACCAAACAGTTTATAAGTATAAAAAGTGCAAAAAAATTAAAAAAAAAAAAAAAAAACTCCTGGGGTTTCTAAATAAACGGAATAGTTCACTTCTGGTGGATGGATATGAAGAAAATCGCAAATGGATGGAGGATCAAAGCAAGTGGCAGGTCCATCACCGGAGCAACAAAAAAGGCTTACCAGAGTCTGATGACCTGAAAAGACATACGTCTTACAAGTCTCCGAAAGCGTGGTGACCAACAGGTCTGGCGAGAAGAATCGTCATATAATCCTCAGCTTCCAAAAGAAGGGGGGGAGGGAGGGTCTCACCAAGATATTGATCGTCCCCAAGATGGTCCAAACAGGCCCAGTAGATGTTTTTATAAAACATGCGAGAAGAGAAACTCACATGGCATAATATCGTTTAAAAAAACAATTTATTAAAATAGTAAAAATAAAGCACTCATATGGTAGAAGATCAAACACAGCTAATATACAATCAGTTGCGGTAATCATAAGGGGTCCACCCGACATGTTTCGGCATACAAAGCCTTCATCTGGGGTGTGGAGCCCCCCCACGTCACCGCTATTTATACAAAAAATGACCCCCACTGGGGGTGTCACAATACAGGAAGTGATGCGAATGATGTCACTTCCTGATGAAATAGGGCAGTAATATTTAACTGTCTGTATGTGCAGAATAAACCAATAAATAATATATTTACTGATGACATTAGCATAGGGAAGTATGAGTAGTGAGTTTTAAATAATAAGATAAAGGCCGGACGCTAGGTATAAAGGTTCGGAAACGAACCGAATGCGTTCCAAGCCTCAATTTCAATGTAACCAGATCTCATTGGCCGAAGCGCCGTCCCGCGCCGACCAATGGATCCAGCGTATGCGCAATGACGTCATCCGCAGCGTATGCGCAATGACGTCATCTGCTATGTGAAGGCGGCGCCGGTGCGCTCCACTCATGAAACCAAACCTCTGTTTCATGTCAACCAACACAGCGCTTCCTGGAATGTAAAGCCAGGGCGCTGATAGGTTGAAGAGACCTGGAAAGAAGTCATGAAGACAAAACAGTGTCAGCAGAGGGGAAAATAAATATCATAATATTTAAATAGTAATAAACAACATAAGTAGAATGACTTGGCTGATTAAAATAATAAAGAACAGCAAACCGTAATTGGAAAAAATAGATGGATAAAAATTAATGAATAAAAATTAATGAATAAAAATTAGGAGTGACACCACCAATGAGGGGCACCCCATACATGATTTATAAACCAAAGACCAAAACAAGATATTAATAAATAAATACACATTAGTATGTAAAGTGTCAATCTAAAAAATAATAACTGTAGGTGAGTACAAAATATCAATAATGATGAAAAAGAAAAAGAATAAAAGTAGATGGTATTAAAAAAGAGAGATAACTATGCTCGATTAATAAAAGAATTAATGTCCCACTCCACGTTAATTCCTTGTGGAAAGTGGGACCCCAATTCATAAATCCAATAAGTTTCAAGGCGGGAGACCCCCCTAAGAGTGGAACCACCACGCCAGGGGGCAACATATTTATCAATGATGAGAAATTGCGTACCCTCAGGATTTCTATCATGAAATTCCCTGTAGTGTCGAGGTACGGTGTGCTTAGTACTACCTGCTATGATGAGGTTAATATGTTCAGATACCCGTGTGGTAAAAGATCTAATAGTACGTCCCACATACTGTTTACCACACGGGCAAGTCAAGAGATAAACAACCCCAGTGGTAGCACAGGTACAAAATCGCTTGATCTCGTAGGAACGGCCAGTCACAGTGGAAGAAAAACTGTGACTCGCCCTCCTACCGCTAATGTTAAATTGACAAACCAAACATTTCTTGCAAGGAAAAAAACCGATCAGATTGTGAAAAAAGGAAGGTTTACTTGGGGGGTTGATAACGTTAGGTGCGAGCTTATTTCTAAGAGATGGAACGCCTCTAAAAACAACCTTGGGGGTTTCGGGCAACAATGGGCCCAAAACCTTGTCAGTTTTGAGGACATCCCAATGGTGTTTGAAAATTTTTTTGACATGCTTATGTTGGAGAGAGAAAGACGTCAGAAAGGACCATTTACAGTCCTCATTTATATATCGAGGTTTATCCTCAAGTAATGACTGACGGTCCATCAAACTAGCATTATTAATCTCCTTATCCAAATCGGAGGGGTTGTACCCCTTCTCTAGGAACCTATCCTTAAGAAACGCAGCTTGGATCCTAAAGGTGTTAAGATCAGTACAATTCCTACGTAATCGCAGGAATTGACTTTTCGGAATTGATCTGATCCAAGGTGCGTGATGACAACTATCTGTAGGTAAATACCCATTCCGATCGGTGGATTTGAAGTAAGTGCTAAATACAAATTGGTTTTCTTTTCTTTCAATAACCAAGTCCAAAAAATGGACTGAGGTAGTACTTGACTCGAATGACAGAACAATATTCCTGTTATTATTATTAAGGGTCGCAATGAAGTCAGTCAGATCATCCACACTACCAGTCCATAGGAGGAGGATGTCGTCTATGTACCGAGCCCACATCAAGAGGTGTGGATTACTCATAGCATAGACGACATCCTCCTCCCACTTAGCCATAAATAAATTGGCAAGACTGGGAGCAAACTTGGCTCCCATCGCGACCCCCTTGTGTTGCCGGTAGAATCGACCATCGAACCAAAAGTAATTGTGTTGAGTTGCGAACTCAATCAGTTCGATGATATAATCCACCTGGGGTGAAGCGAGAGAGACATCCCTATCGAGAAAATATTTGACAGCATCTATACCCTGACGGTGTGGGATACAGGTGTACAGGGATGTAACGTCCGCAGTTGCCATGATGAGGCCACCAGAGTACGAAACATCAGAAAGCTTTCTGATGACATCTCTGGTATCTTTTAAGTAAGACGGCATCTTTGACACAGATGGCTGGAGGAAAAAATCAATGTATCTCCCGATTTTCGAAGTGACTGAGTCGATGCCACTAATTATTGGCCGACCTGGAGGGTGTAGGGGGTCCTTGTGGACTTTAGGCAGGTAATACATAACAGGTATGCGTGGAGCGAGGGGGACTAAGAACGATCTCTCTTTTTTATTTAAAATACAAGAATTAAAACCCTTGGAAACTAGACATTGTAAATCTTTTTTATATTGCTGTGTGGGATTAGTGAATAATTCAATATATGTCTCTTGATCTCCTAAAATACGATACATCTCATTAATGTAATCGGATTTATTTAATAAAACGATGCCTCCGCCTTTGTCGGCGGTGCGAATAACCAAATTTTTATTGTCGCATAGACTCTTTAGGCCTGTAGGGGGTAAGGGATTGTAGTATCTTCGTTTTAATGGAATATTTGTTAGGTCCTTCAACACCAACTCTTTAAACAGTTTTAAAGCTGGTGGGAGCTGTGTTGGGGGACTGAAAAGGGAAGGGTTGGATAGACCCGAATGAACTGTACCGGATGTTGCTGCCCTGGCTACATTTCTAGAGGGATTTGAAATGATATACCTCTAGGTGTTAATTTTCCTGATAAACTTTTGAATGTCTATAAATGTATCGAACTTATTGAGCTTGTATGGGGGGGCAAACTTGAGACCCTTATTTAAAATGGTTTTCTCTTCCTGGGTGAGAATAGTATCGCTCAGGTTGAAAACCCCCTGGCAAGCTAAACTCGTTTCCTTTTTTCGTCTCTGGATCCTCCTCCCTCCTCTGGACCCTCTCTTGTTTCTGGACCTCTTTTTTTGTTTTGAGGGTCCTTGTGAAAACCCCGAGAGGTCTGGGGCCGAGGGTAGGATGATTTATAAGGGGATGGCAATGCTGTAGCAATGCTGGCAGCTCCCATACGTCTATTTCCCAAAGACAACCTCTGGATATGATGTTGAGCACGTGCACCCTACTTTTTTGGTCGACCATGGCAAGGCCTGTTCTGAGTGGAACCTGTCCTGTTAAACCGCTGTATGGTCTTGGCCACCGTGCTGCAGCTCAGTTTCAGGGTCTTGGCAATCTTCTTATAGCCTAGGCCATCTTTATGTAGAGCAACAATCCTTTTTTTCAGATCCTCAGAGAGTTCTTTGCCATGAGGTGCCATGTTGCCCTTCCAGTGACCAGTATGAGAGAGTGAGAGCGATAACACCAAATTTAACACACCTGCTCCCCATTCACACCTGAGACCTTGTAACACTAACGAGTCACATGACACCGGGGAGGGAAAATGGCTAATTGGGCCCAATTTGGACATTTTCACTTAGGGGTATACTCATTTTTGTTGCCAGCGGTTTAGACATTAATGGCTGTGTGTTGAGTTATTTTGAGGGGACAGCAAATTTACACTGTTATACAAGCTGTACACTCACTACTTTACATTGTAGCAAAGTGTAATTTCTTCAGTGTTGTCACATGAAATGATATAATAAAATATTCACAAAAATGTGAGGGGTGTACTCACTTTTGTGAGATACTGTATATATAACATTGTCATTTGAAGGGCAGGATCTAATGAGTGTCATCACCCTTCTTATTCTTTGTGCTACTGCCATGCCTCCTGGCTGATCTCTGATCACTTATGACATCACAGTCTTGTGATAGTTGATGACACTCATCAGATCCTGCACGCTTGCAGACATTGTGCCACTGCCCCGTCTCCTGGCTGCTCTCGGACTACTCATGACATCACACACTGCTGATGGGTGACAATACTTATCTGATATTGCACGTCTGCAGACATTGTGCCACTGCCCCGCCTCCTGGCTGCTCTGAACGCATATGACGTTACTCTTGTGATAGGTGACGCAACTCATTAGGTCCTGCACTTCTGCAGACATTATGCCACTGTCCTGCCTCCAGGCTGCTCTCAGACTACTTGTGACATCACACACCTGTGACGCCCACCCTGAGCTGTCACCAATCTGCAAGGCCGTCTGAGATGCTTCCTTATTCAACAATTAACTAGGAGAGCAGCCACTCCCACTGTAAGCCTGATCTGACTTACAGCTGGTGTCTTTTGATTCAATGTAAATATTTATTTCACGTAATTATTAGGCAAATTTAAAAATGATTGATTATTGAAGAGATAAGTGAGCTAAAAAAAATGGCTTCATGTTCACTGCAGACTGACCGCAAAAACATAGTGACTCCATGAGGACTCATACAGTATGCCTCATGACACTTTGACGTGACTGGTCCCTGGTTAGTTAGGCTGGATAGTCATCTTATATCCAGTTCTTGCAGCCTGTAAGCTGATAGTGAGAGAGGACCGGCAGGGAAGAGCAGGGACAAGGTGAAAGCTCAGTAAACCAGAGCAGACAATCAGAGATAACCTTTTAGCCAATCAGATCATCTTACTGGGTTCTGATTGATTTCTGCCAGATTTATGGCTAAAAATAAACTGAAACTGCTAATAGACTGAAATTTGTTTTGTCTCAATTGGTTGTATGCATACCAGTCTTACTGTTGGCAATGAACATCGTATCTCCGTCATTGCAGAGATCATTAGGCGCTGCTGTCATCCCGCTGCTGGTTGAGGAATATTTGGGAGATGAGACGGATCCCGCTGAGATCCGCAACCGCTTCCTGGACCTGTGTGGAGACTTCGTATTTGTAATGCCGGCCCTAAAAACAGCAAAATATCACAGAGGTGAGTCCAGGGCAGTCATAATCTTCTGTTTCAATATTTTTTTATTAAAGATTTTCACTAATAAAAGATAAAGAGATTCTAGCATTGACTTTGAACAATACGCAATATCCACAAAATGGATTATACCGTGGTACCTTGGATTACGAGCATAATTCGTTCCAGAAGAATGCTTGTAATACAAAGCACTCGTATATCAAAGGGAGTTTTCTCATAGGAGTCAATGGAAACTCAGACAATTTGTTCCACATTGACTGCTATTGTATGCAGTACTTCATGTGGCTAGAGGTGGGGGGGCACCAGAGACACTCGGAGACCGCTCGGATGCACTCAGAGACACTCAGAGATACTCGGGAACAGTGTTTCTGAGCGGCTCTGAGTGTCACCGGCTACCCCGCACCTCTGACCAAATGCGGTACTGCACACCCCAGAGGCTTGAATCCTGCTTGTCTTGCGAGACGACGCTCAGGATTCAGGATTTTTAAAAAATAATTCAGGATTTTTTTTAAATAATAGCTCGTATTGGGAAACGCTCATAAACCGAATTTTTTGCAATCCGAGGTATTACTGTATATAGAATAAAGACAAAAATGTATGCATTGTAAATACACAAAAAGTGAAAGACATATTACAGCAATCCTCGCGATGGCAAAGGCTCTTCCCTCTGACACAACTGTCCTTCACACACATCTGAGATAAATAAAATAGATCCTCAATAAACTTCAGTCTAGTTTTATAGTTTGCAAAGAGGCAGTAAAACATAGAAGTCTCAGTATGTCTTACTATTTCATGGAAAAAATGTGATTTGATGGGGTTCAGAGTACACCCTCCACATTAGTAAGTGCCAATCCTCTCCACCATGTAGAGAAGGGTGCTCTATCTCCCAAAACCGCGGAATTACGCAGTCCGAATCCCTCAATCAGAGGCAAGAAAAAGAAAAGTAAGAAAAAGGATGACGAGAAAAAAAAAGGGGAAAGGGCTCCGCACTCTGGTCCGCATCCACCATAAGGGACCCTAATCAGGTATGGTCCGGGGATCATTAGTTAAATATCTAATCCACAGACCCCGTATCTTTTTAAACACCTTCAATTTATCAAATGGATGGATTGAGCCGGAGACACTGTAGTCCGTATAACAATTTATTGATGACTGGTTACAAAGGAGTGACAATAAAACGGAAAAGCTGACCCGTTTCGGTGAGAGCCTCAGTCGTAGCATGCTTATAAATTGTTATATGGACTACAACAGTGTTGCCTGCTCAATCCATCCATTTGTCTTGTTCTGGTGTGTACAGACAGGCACAGTGTGTGGATCTTGCAATCAGATTGGGTATTCCTCGTTGTGTGCTCTGCTCCTCTAAGACTTCACCCTCAATTTATCCTGTAGGGTTGCTGTTAACCGTTCATTTATCACAAGCCAGGAAAGTTTGTGTTTAGACTAGCCAAGTGGCATGGTAGCCAACTTCCAATTTCTGGCTATAGTCATTTTAGCAGAAACAAATATAAAAGTAAGGAGTCGTCTCAGTTTTTTTTTCAATGCCTCCTCTACTTTACATCCTAGTAACTGGGACTTGGTCAGATTCATTTGAGAAAGAGTGAAAATAAAATTGTAAACTCTGATCCAAAACCACCTTACTTTGGGGACATTGCCACCATATATGGTAAGCCATCCCTTCCTGACCACATCCCCTGAAACACTTATGCCCCGTACACACGGTCGGCTTTTCCGATGGAAAATGTGCGATAGGACCTTGTTGTCGGAAATTCCGACCGTGTGTAGGCTCCATCAAACATTTTCCATAGGAATTTCCGACACACAAAGTTTGAGAGCTTGCTATAAAATTTTCCGACAACAAAATCTGTTGTCGGAAATTCCCATAATGTGTATACAAAGCCACCCATGCTCAGAATAAATTAAGAGACGAAAGCTATTAGCTACTGCCCCGTTTGTAGTCCCGACGTACGTTACGTCACCGCGTTCAGAACAATTGGATTTTCCGACAACTTTGTGCGACCGTGTGTATGCAAGACAAGTTTGAGCCAACATCCGTCGGAAAAAATCCATGGATTTTGTTGTCAGAATGTCCGATCAATGTCCGACCGTGTGTACAGGGCATTAGACGAAACTCCCAGACATAGGCATGCGCACAGGGTTTACCGAGTGTGCCTGGGCACACCCTAATCACCCAGTGTTAGTGTCCTGAGATCTGCCTGGGCTTCTGTGAAATGCTGCATCCAAGCAGTGAGTAGCGCCCCCCTGCCTGTGAGACAGTATCACATTGAGCAGATCCTGAGGCTTGTAAGATCCGCTCAGTGTGAAACTGTCAGCTAATGTAACTGCATGCAGGGAGAGAGAGGAGCTGTCAAAATTCAGCCGTAATGTTGGGGATGGGCGGGACAAAATGGCTATCAAACAACCAATGGGATTGGGTCTGGGCGGGCCGCTAGGTCTATGTGGATTTGCCCCTCTTTCTTAAGCAGCCCAACCATTGGCTGGTGTTTAAATAGCTGTTCGGTCCCGCCCACCCCCGACATCACGGCTGAGTTGTGACAGCTCCTCTCTCTCCCTGCATGCAGTTACATTACTTGACAGTTTCACACTCTGAGCGGCTCTTACAAGCCTCATGATCTGTTCAATGCGAAACTCCCCCTCTCCCCCAGTCAGTGCCACCCGTCAGTGCCCATCAGTGCTGCCTGTCAGTGCCCATCAGTGCAGGGATGGGGAGATAAACTCAGCAGCCAGGCACATTGTCCATGGGGGGGGGGGGGGGGGTGTCGGTCTGGTGGGGCACAACTGAAATCTGTTGATGTTTATTAATGCCACATGCCAATCTTTAGTATATTAGGTTATCACCACACTACTATTTACAATAAACTACGGGAGGTAAAATAAAGTATCAGTAAAAGGCCTGCCGCTAAGCATTGTTATGTGTTCCCACACCGCAAAAAAAAAAAAAAAAGTGCAGCGCTAATTTACTGATCAATAACTTAACAATTATGGTGGAACCCTCCAATGTATGGAAATCTCAATAAACTTCAATATTACCACAATACCGATCTCTGTGATATGTAACATATAATACACATCACACTGAAAATAAGATATAAATAATGAAACTTAGCAGGAATGGTGGAACCCCCCTCCTATAGATATTTGCCATACAGATTAACTTCAAGTGAAATAATTCCAGTGATATGTCCTTCCACTTTTTTTGGGCTCAAAAATGTGCTCCACACATATGCATTTGCCACAAATATGTGACGTTTATAACAGAAGGTCATACAACTCTTTCTGAATAGATAGCTGTTCCCTCTAATGTCTTGGTCCCAGGTTGCCTTCCATTTTAATGGTCCTTCACCAACTTGCCGTTATTCAGTCCCAAAAGAGATACATATTCTCATAGTGCAGTATTTATTTGTTCGAAGTGAATAAATTGTATAAAATCCAAATTTAACACGATATAAACCATATACAGTGACCAGTACCTCGGTACCAATAGTCTGTCATTTAAAAGCACCACCATTCCATCCCTGGAGTTGGCATGCCCGGGAACCAGAATTGACGTCCCTACGTTCCTGGAAATGATTGACGTAGTTTGACATGTTTCGCCATCATGGCGTCCTCTATTTTATTATTTTTGTTAATTGTGGACAGTGTTATTTACACTGAAAGGTGCAGCTGCACTGCTTTGTCAAATATATACATTATATTACCAAAACTATTGGGACGCCTGCCTTTATAAGTACATGAAGTTTAATGGCATCCCAGTCTTAGTCCATAGGGTTCAATATTGAGTTGGCCCATCCTTTGCAGCTATAACAGCTTCAATTCTTCTGGGAAGGCTGTCCACAAGGTTTAGGAGTGTGTCTATGGGAATGTTTGACCATTCTTCCAGAAGCGCATTTGTGAGATCAGACACTGATGTTGGAGGAGAAGGCCTGGCTCGCAGTCTCCGCTCTAATTCATCCCAAAGGTGTTATATTGGGTTGAGGTCAGGACTCTGTGCAGGCCAATCAAGTTCCTCTACTCCAAATTTTATCCATGTCTTTAGGGACCTTGCTTTGTGCATATTTGTAAATATTTTATTATAGCTTTTCATGTGACAACACTGACGAAAAGAAACATTGTTACATACACAACTGCTGCTTGAATTTGATGTTCACAGGAAAGGGGTCTACACCCTAATTTCACATACGGTATCAGGACCATAAACCATCTTCTTCTCACAGATTCTGGATATCCCGTCTACTTCTACGAGTTACGCCGTCGTCCATCTCTCTTTAAAGATATTAAGCCAGATTATGTGAAGGCCGACCATGGCGATGAGCTTTTCTTTGTGATTGGAGGACCCTTCCTCCCTGACGATACTCTCTTTTCAGGTAAATAGCACTTTCCGGGAACTGCCCCTTCCACCTTTCACCCCACAGAATTCTAGGCTGATTTAGCGATTGGTCATCTATGAACCATCTGATATCCAGTTATCACTTTGTTGTATCTTGTTGTCTGTAGAAGCTTCCAAATTTTGTCACTTTTCTCTTCTCTCCACCAGGCCTGACAGAGGAAGAGGAAAAGGTTCTCAGTAAGAACATGATGAAATACTGGGCCAACTTTGCTCGGACTGGGTAAGACTCCAATAATTGGGGCTGCAGTATTGGAGATGCCAATGTAGGCCCTGACCTCATTGGTCCAGAATTAAAGAGAACCAGTCATGGTTGGGCTTATACAAGAATGTGAATATCCAGTCATAAATGATTATAATGGTGAAGGCTTATTTATGACCATGTAAAGAAATACGCAGTTCTGTTTCATAATGTTGTGCACACTCAGTAGCTGGGGGAGAGAGCCCTTCACAGTGCCTTGGTGGTTAACAATCTTGGTTTGCAATGTTGGGGTCTTTGTTTCCTTTTCTAATATTATCCATATAGTGTATGTATTCCTTGCCTGCTGTGATAATGTTTCCTCCCATAATCCACAAATGCCATTGGGACATCTGCCAGTCTGTACTACTAGAGTGTAAGCTCTTCTGCTACAGAGACTGATATGACTGGCTCAGTGTTTTCTGTACAGCACTACAATATACTGTGTGTCAGAAATATATACATTTATACTAATAATAGTGTGTGACTGTTGTGTGGATTTTAGAGTGTAAGCTCCTCTGGTGCAGAGTTTTCCTCTTCCTTATATACTGATTATAGCTTCTGTTCATCATCCGTATCTTAGTGACCCGAATGGACCCGGTCTGGCTGAGTGGCCACGGTATGACCAGGATGAAGGTTATCTGCAGATTGATGTTCACCCAAAACAGAAAGCCGCTCAGAGACTGAAAGACACAAAATATGAATTTTGGAACAAAATTCTCCCGGAGAAAATCCAGAAGATGGCACAGGAGGCAGCGGAGCATGGTGAGCTTTAGAACCCTTGGATCATACAGTATATAAGCAAATCACCATTCTAAAGCATTTGCAAGATGAGTAAAGTCCAATGTGACTAAAGGCTAATACTTCATTTGTGGGTGGAGACGAGCTGGTTTGTATTTCTTATCTCTCTTGGAGATTCTGTAATAGTGTTCTCAGCTCCACCCCCACCACAGCCTCATAATGGGCACAAAACAGAAAACAAATACTCCTGCGCACAAGTGAGTTACCAGATGGACAAGATTTCGTAATGGATAATGCCTCAGGCTTTGCTGCCCTCAGGGATAGGGGTATCCTAGCAGTCAAAAAGGAAAAAAAAAGAAAACAAGGGCGCACCAACCTTGTGCATTATCCTTGGATATATTTTATTAGAAATAAAATAAGATAAGAAACTACTCACAAGTGTAGAGAAGAAAACTCGTGATACAAATAGTCTCCAGACAATAGAAATTGGTCAAAGTGACAACAGACTCCAGATGGTAACAGAGGAGATTACAGGGGCCACTGCTGACAGACGCATTTCGGGGGCCTGAGGAAGACGGTAATCCTTCAAAACGCGTCAGTTGGCAGTGGCACCTGTAATCTCCTCTGTTACCCTCTGGAGTCTGTTGTCACTTTGACCTATTGCTATTGTCTGGAGACTATTTGTATCACGAGTTTTCTTCTCTACGTTTTGTGAGTAGTTTTTTATCTTATTTTATTTCTAATAAAACATATCCAAGGATAATGCACAAGGTTGGTGCGCCCTTGTTTTCTTTTTTTTCATAATGGGCGCAGCAGGTGTACAGACCCAGGAACTTGGCCCAGGGATGGTGGGAACCCCTCATAAGGGACACAGTAGGTGGACAGACCCGGGAACTTAGCACAGGGATGGTGGGAACCCCTCATAATGGACACAGTAGGTGTACAGACCCAGAAAGTCAGCACAGGGATGGTGGAAACCCCTCATAATGAGCACAGCAGGTGTACAGACCCAGAAAGTCAGCACAGGGATGGTGGGAACCCCTCATAATGGGCACAGTAGGTGTACAGACCAGGAAACTTGGCTCAGGAATGGTGGCAACCCCTCATAATGGACACAGGAGGTGTACAGAGCTGTGCAGGGATGGCCGGGGAACTTAGGTCTCACAAATGAAGTCACACGATTTTGTGTTCTGCAACCTATGAGCCCCTTCTGAAGTTAGTGGACACTCAGCCCCATTGACAGAGCATAGTTTATAGTTGCAGTACAGCTCTGCGCCTGCTGAGGGCGCTCTTCATTCCATATGCTGTTCCTGTGTATACAGTATTGCATCTTCACACCTCCAGTATCTCCTCGTACCTGGGCTGACAGTCCTGTGCAGACTTTTATGGAAGAGGGGAATGTCATTGTTCAACACACTGACTGCCACTATGTACAGAGGGGCACACTGACTGCTTCGGCTTGAAATTGTACTGGGGACTCCTTTGTATTGCTTATATATAATAGTCCTGGTGAGCTGCAAACTGACCTGCATAGTGTGTGTCAGGTTCTCTGAGACAGTTTTGTAGCAGCCATGGGGTATGTGAGAGGTCGGGGATACTGGGTGAGAGGGATCTGACCGACCGCGACTCAACATCATTAGAAACACTCCACAGTCCTCACTGTCCCCCATACACCGCCAATGTGTACAATCCTCAACACATTCTGCAATCTCTTCACATGCTTGTCAGTCCTCACTGGAGCCAGATGTTGCCCTGGTAGTGAGTTTCTATTTTTCTGGCCCCTGTATGCACATCTCCTATCTACAGATCTATAAATGTGGGTTTATGGCACTGCAGACCTCTGAAGCATTTGGTGAGATCTGTGCAGAGGATATCTGCTCTGTGTGTAGAAAAACAAAAATCCTATTTGTAACATTCAAGTCCTCCTCCAACCACCAGGTACGTGTGCAAAAGTTACAAAGGTTTTATTCATCTGCCGTGTCAGCATGTCACAGGTCTAAACCAGGAAAAAAGAACTCTGCTCCCATCATGCAACAGCCACTGGCCTTGTCTCCCAATCTCTTAGCCATTATTTAGTGATGATAATGGAAAGTAGCAAACTGAGGACTCAATATTGGGAATTCATGTGCTGCTTCTTCAATCAGACGACGTTCTTCTCCTTGCAATGCGTAAATCTGAGAATTTTCCCTCTGGCCATTTTCCTGCTCCCTTCCTTGCACAGTGATATCACTCAGTGAATTGTGTCTTTGCTTTGATAGCAGGAGGCGAGGATGGAAGACCTCTGGTGGGTACACGGTACGGAAAACTGCTCGGCAAAATGGTGACGGTCAAAGAAACGGACAGACAGGTTCATGCCTTCTATGGGGTCCCTTTCGCTAAGCCTCCAGTGGGACCGCTACGTTTTGCAGCATCAGGACCCCCAGAAAGCTGGAATGGGGTGAAAGAGGCCACTGAACAGCCTCCCATGTAAGTACACCGGGGGAAGAGGAGTTGATTGGCCAGATGCTGCCCAGGGACACCAACTGTCTTAACCACTTGCCACCCGGGCCAATTTTGACACTTCGCTCCGACATGTAAAAATCTACTTTTTTTGCTAGAAAACTAGTACCCACAGACATTTTATATATATAAATATATATATATATATATATATATATATATATATATATATATATATATATTTATTTATATATATTTTTGTTTTGTTTTTTAGCAGAGGCCCTATAGAATAAAATGGTGGGTGTTGCAATTTTTTATGTCACACAATGTTTTCGTAGTGGTTTTTCAAATGCTATTTTTTTTGGAAAAAAAAACACTTTCATGAATTAAAAGAAAACATAAAAAACCCTAAAGTTAGCCCAATTTTTTTTTTGTATGATGTAAGATGTTACACCGAGTAAATAGATACCTAACATGTCACACTTTAAAATTGCGTCTGCCCGTGGAATGGCGGAAAACTACGGGCTCCACAATGAGACAATAGAACACAGGAAAGGCTAACTCCATAGAAGCCATGGTTTCCATATACTGCACTGACACCCTGAAACCTCTCTTCAGTTTGGAATAAGTAGCTCTGGGGCGCATGCGCGGAGTCTAGCGCAGCGGACATGTCCTGCTAGAGCTCCGCTCCGTGAAAAGGGAGAACCGCTGTATAAAGGCAGCCCACCGTCGTTTTTCATTCAAAAAACGAGACATTATACTCCTGAGAGGTGAGAGAAAACTTTGAAAACAAAATGGTACTAGGGGGAAACCGGAATAAATATAAAAATGCCCCCAGCGGAGGCACACAGGCTAAGACTGCAGTGAAATTGGCGCCAGTCCCCTCAGTCTCCTCAGCCTCAGGCATAATCACCTCAGAGAGCAGGAGAAAGACAAAGCTGTCACAGCAAATCTCCTCAGATGAATCTGACACAGAATTATTTCTGTCACAAAAATCTTCACAAGAACCAGCAGTAACTCCAAACCTTATCAAACAATTTGAGAAAATGCTACACAAAGCATTAAAGATTACCTCAGAACAAATAACCAATAATCTTACTAAAGAAATCAGAGAATTGGGGAACCGTACAGCAGCGCTGGAAATTAAAACTGAAGAACTAGAAAACACAGCACAGGAATTTATGACTGAAATAGATCTTCTTAAAGAAGAAAATATAATCTTACAAAACAAATTGGAAGATTATGAAAATCGCGCAAGAAGGTCAAATTTGCGTTTCAGAGGCATTCCTGAATCGATCGTTGACCTATCTTCTACAATAACAGCTTTATGCCAAGAATTACAACCAGGAATACCGATCGAAAGGTTGGAAATGGATAGGGTACACAGAGCCCTCATGCCTAAAAAAACAGATGGACCCCCTCGAGACATCATAGCAAAGTTCCATTTTTATCGAACGAAAGAACAACTTTTATTTGCGGCCAGAGAAAAAAAAAACTTAACCTTTCAAGGTCACAATTTTCAGATTTTCGCAGATCTCTCTCAAGTTACTATCTCTAAAAGACGTGCTATGAAAATACATCTGCTGGAACTGCAAAGAAACAATATCACATACCAATGGGGTTTTCCATTCTCCATACGTTTTACCTACCAAGGAAACAGGCACATTTGTAGATCTCCGAACGAACTACAACAAGCTCTACAAGATCTTAACTTGATCAATGGAACATCTGCAATCAATACCTCACGAAGACGAACAGCATCCGCTTCTTCACTACCAACTTCATCCCCAGCTATAGAAAAAAACGGCAACCAGCATATCCACAAGAGAGGCCGATATATATCCCCTCCACAAGAACAAGAACTAGATCCAATGGACTGAAAGACTATTTTTCCAGGAACATGAATTTAAACATAAAATATAAAATTAACTAAGAAGATATGCTCTCAATGAATGCACAGCATATTGGATGCATTCACAATGCAATTCTTACATGAATTTACATCCC
The DNA here is from genome assembly GCF_042186555.1 of Aquarana catesbeiana. Lineage (NCBI taxonomy): Eukaryota > Metazoa > Chordata > Amphibia > Anura > Ranidae > Aquarana > Aquarana catesbeiana. The sequence goes on from NC_133334.1 coordinate 254,873,147, forward strand.
ATACTTGTATTCTAATAAATAGAATACAATATGGACAAGGGTAAATCCCAGATTCAAGTAACAATTATATATGCTTAACATAATCATCTGAGAACATAGATCTTTTTAGTCCCATATTTATTCCCAAAACATGAAACCAGGTTTGTTTTTAGTTTTTTTTTTTTTGTTGTTCTCTTTTCTTTTTTTTTTTATATAAATGGAATGGTTTAAAGTAGCTCTCCTTATTTATTGTATGCAACATTGAGTTCCACACTACTATAATCAAATAAATAAGGAAGCTCAGTCATGTCAGGAGAATTATAAATTTATTTCTTAGATATATTGTTATATAGATTATATACACATAATTTTTTTTTTTACAAAAAAAAAAAAAAAAAAAAAAAAAAGGTTTTTTATCCAAATGCTATAGCCCATACTATTATTCTAAAAATAAATATAAGATGGGCTAGATTAACTCTTTACTCAGATGTCATCTGAGTTTGTTGAATATTATCATACGAAAACACCATTCCTATAAGTTCCATACTTACTTCATATTTTGAAACTAAGTAGCTTTTTCTTTTTCCCTAACCAGATTGGTTAAAATACCTTTCCTATTTATCAGTTACAACTTTGAATTAAACACTATTATTATCAAAAGAAGACTTAGTCATGACTGAAATGATACAAATTTACTTCTATAAGTGATACTTTTAGGTAAAATACTGAAACAAAGTTTAGTAGTAAACCTAAACACTAACCACAAAACATATATATTTTTTTTTTTTTATATATATATATATATGTATGTGTGTGTGTGTGTATATATATATATATATTATTTTTTTTTTCTCCTCTTTTTCCAGACTGGATAGTTTATTCTACTTAAATAACAGAGAATTTAAACAATCTTTATTTCATAAGTGTTAAGTTTTTCTTCAAAACATTAGATAATATAGAGATGTTTCGTTCCAAGCCTTAAGGGCTACAAATTTACATCCTAGTGATGTTATTTTTCCTTTTTACATTTTTTACAAAGTGGTTCTCCTGCTCACGGAAATTCCGTGCGCCTCACCTAGTCTTCCTCGGATCCCCCCCGCTTAATATGGGGAGACCTGACGAAGGCCTTCGACCCCCTGTTGAGTGGTTTCACCCCTCACCACGGGCAAATTCTGAACACCTTAGTATTTTATTCTTAAGCTTATGTAATGAAATCTTACCTGTTTTCTTCTTCTTCCCTAAACCAGATCACACAAGATTCTTTTTTCTCTTTCTCCTTTTCAAGTCCGTATGGGTTGGGTCCAGCGTTCTCCAAACCAGAATAATTGGTAAGTGCTGCCTACTGACTCAGTTACCATGGCTCCTTTAAACATCTTATCCCTCAATGTGCAGGGACTCAATGTGCCACAGAAACGTACTAAAGCGTTTAGATCATTCCAAACACAAAAGGCACACATTGTGTGTATTCAAGAGACGCATTTTACAATAAACTCAACACCTAAATTTTTTAGTTCATCCTATCCACAAGTATTTACTGCCTCGGCCAATACCAAAAAACGCAGAACTTTAGTGGCATTCCATCGCTCCACCCCAATCACAGTCCACTCGGAAATTAAAGACCCGGAAGGACGTTATTTAATCCTGACGGGAAACATTTTAGATACAGAAGTAACTGTGGTCTCCTATTATGCTCCAAACAAACAACCAATTCCATTTTTAACACATCTCTTGCAAGTAGTTAATGCACATAAAATGGGAACAATTATAGTATGTGGTGATTCCAACCAGGTTCTCCTCCCATTTCTGGACAAAACTCCATATACGTCACCTCGAAACCAATCTAAAATATCCCTCTCTCAACTTCTTTCGAAACACAATCTAGTTGATTCATGGAGGGAGAGTAACCCAACAAAAAGAAACTACACATATTTTTCACACCCCCATCAAACATTCAGTCGTATAGATCATATTTTTCTTACCACAGGGATGATACCAGAAATTCTATCATCAAACATAATCCCCATCCCATGGTCTGATCACAACGCAGTCCTAACCACCATTACATCCACTATACCTAAAACTCAAGATAAAACATGGTATCTACCAGAAATATTACTCAAACAACCTATATATAGAAATAAAATTGAACATGCATTGAAAGAATATTTCATACTCAACAAAAGCCCAGAAATTTCTCCAATAACACTTTGGGAAGCTCATAAACCGGTGTTGAGAGGGATATTTCAGCAACAGATTGGTATACTCAAAAGAGAACGTAGAAATCTTGCACGAAAATTAGAAACACAATGTAATTCCCACTTCTTAGCGTTTCAAAACAATCCTAACCCAATTACTAAAAGTGAATTAGAGAAGGCACGCCTGGAATATGATCTTTTTCTAACAGAATCAACTGATAAAATATTACGTCGTTCCAGGCATGCCTTTTATATGAAATCGAATAAACCAGGCACATACTTGGCACGTGCACTCAAAACAACTAATAAATCTTTTAAACCAATTAAGCTGAAGATATCCAAAAATATATACACTAGTAATCCCCTTAAAATTGTCCATAAATTTCGTTCCCACCTAAAAACACTGTACACGGAGTCAAATTCGTTTAATTTAAACGAAGCAGATTCCTTTTTCTCAAAAATTAATTTACCTGAATTATCTGATTCACAAAAAGCGCAATTAGAGGAACCCATCAAGGTAGAAGATGTAGCAAAAATCATCAAAGAATTAAAAATTAATAAAAGACCAGGACCTGATGGTTATTCAGCATTATATTATCGTACCTTTTCAGACTCTATTTCCCCCATATTAACAGAAACATTTAATGCACTACTTGAAAACAATTCATTTAGACAGGAATCCTTAACGGCGATCATATGCATGATTCCTAAGCCTCATGCAGATGACACATCCTGTACTAACTACCGTCCTATCTCGATGCTTAATATAGACATCAAAATTTTGGCAAAAATTTTAGCGTCCCGTCTTGGTGATTTCATTGGCACTCTTATAAATCGAGATCAGGTTGGCTTTATGCCAACTCGCCAAGCAGGCGATAATGTACGACGAGCGGTTCTTTTAGCACAAATTGCCAAGACCCGACGCATTCCCTCCTGTTTTCTTTCACTTGATATTCAAAAAGCCTTTGATTCCATATCTTGGCCATACTTGCATTATATGTTACAAAAATGGGGTTTTGGCCCGAATTTTGTAAACTGGATCAAAGCTTTATATAATAAACCCAAAGCATACATTAAATACGCAGGGTATAAATCTGAGGCCTTTAACATTGAGAGAGGCACTAGACAGGGGTGCCCGCTTTCGCCCCTGTTGTTTGCCCTCCTCATAGAACCTCTAGCCCAACGAATTAGATCAGAACCAACCATAACTGGAATTGAGATAGGAGGATTTCATCACAAACTATGTCTATTTGCGGATGACATCCTCTTGTTTCTTTCATCACCGCAAATATCAGGCCCCAATTTGATGCCAATACTTGATGACTTTGCTGCCTTTTCGGGTCTTTTCATTAATTCTAAAAAATGTATAGCATTAAACATATCCCTCTCAACATTGGAATTAAATTCAGCTAAAAACGGTCTCCCATTTACTTGGGCAGATAAATCTATCCCTTATCTAGGAATACATCTCACTGCATCCTATTTGGATCTTTTTTCAGCTAACTACCCTCCAATGGTTAAAACTATAACAAATATGCTGAAATCCTGGAATCACCTCCCTCTATCATGGTTTGGAAAAATTAACACAATAAAAATGACAATCTTACCCAAATTATTATATTTATTCAGAGTTTTACCTATCCCAATTCCTGCCTATTACTTAAGAATTATACAAAGAAAAGCAAATTCATTTATTTGGGGCTCCTCTAAACCTCGTACGAAACTGCATACATTATATCTCCCTAAGTTGAATGGTGGTCTAGGATGTCCCAATTTTGCCTCTTACTATAGAGCGGCTCATATAGCAACTTTAACTAAATACCATACACAACATGAATCCCCTCTTTGGGTGTCAATTGAAGCAGCTGAATGCGATCCCTTATCAATCGCAAATCTGCTCTGGCTTTCGCCAAGAGATCGTAGAGGGTTAAGTAACCCAATTACCAAACATTTTATCTCCATGTGGGACAAATACAAACTCAGAAATCAATTACAATCTTTACATAACCCTCTATTATCTTTCTATAAAAACCCTGCATTCTACCCAGCATGGGTCTCACCTAGATCTTTCAAAGCATGGATTACTTATGATGTACTAAACATGCACAAATTTGTAAATTCCTCATCCTTTATTCCCTTCCCAACCCTCTGCGACAAATATGGATTACCTCAATCAGAATTATTTAGATATCTTCAGATTAAAAATTTCTTTATGCCTCTCTTAACCACAAAATCTCCACTGACTCAATTCACTACATTTGAAAAATTTTGTAAAGATAATCCTCATGCTAAAGGCATGATTTCGACCCTTTATGCTCAATTAGTAAACCAACCTGAAACGGAGAAACCATCGTATGTACAGAAATGGGAGGGAGATTTAGAACGAACACTGGAAACAACAGAATGGAATCAAATTTGGTTAACAACCAAATCGGCTTCCCCAAACATACTAGCAATAGAGGCTAATTATAAAGTTTTAATACGATGGTACCTTGTACCGGTTAGAATAGCGAAATATGTGCATAACTACTCGACAGAGTGTTATCGTGGATGCTCTGACCCAGGTACTCACTTTCATATTTGGTGGTCATGCCCCAAAGCACAAATATTTTGGAAGGCTATCTTTACTATTGCATCTAAAATGTTAGGAATATCCATCACCCCTGATCCTGCAATGGCTCTCATTAACCGAAAACCAGAATTTTTAACACATAACCAATTTAAATTACTCATCCAACTATTTACAGCGGCGAAACAAACACTGGCAAAAGCCTGGAGATCTCCTTCATTGATAGTGGAAGAGGTAGTAAATCGAATGAACGTAACCATGACTCAAGCTAAAATGGTAGCCATTGACAATGACTCGTTTGTCAAATTTGATAAAATATGGCAACCATGGATTAACAACTACTTGCCTTCAACTTTTAACAAAGAAGTTTTACTACCATGGTAACTGACCCAGTGAACCAATGCATTATATAGTCTTTAGTGACTGCGATGGACCTCGCCTCGACTCAACCATACGGACTCTTCCCTCTATTCTTTCTTGCACTTCCTCTTTCTATCTCTCCTTTCTTCTCTACTTATTCTTTTTTTTTGTTTTATTTGGAAGCTCATACTAACCATAGAACACAACTCCTCTTACAACCAGCACCATTTGTATGTATTATTAATACCATAAGAACTTATAATGCAATATATAATCTACATTGTTTAAATATGTATTTCTGAGCTTCATTTCCTTTATTGCATAACTTGTACTCATTGTAATGTCAAATACCGCATTGTATGTACAATAAAATCTTTTGACAAGGAATAAGTAGCTCTATAACAGTGGTTCTCAACCTGGGGGTCGAATGATGATTTGCCAGGGGTCACCGAATCCTGGGCTGTGCCTGGAGCCCACAGCCGCCCACTCAGCCTCTTCGCAGCCGCCTATTCAGTTCACGGCATGGCTGGGGGGCAGAGACTAGAGGTCAGCTGAATGGTGAGGAATGTGAAGTGGGAGGGGTTGGAGGAGACCCTATCTCCTGATTTTGGCATAGGTGTCACTGCTTGAGACACCACAAAGTCAGAGACAACGTGAAGCCGGAGACACAGTGAGTGAGTTGTCATTAAAAGTCCTCACTACAGTTCTCAGATCAGCAGATGACTTTGATCAAGAGCAAGTTGGCTGATCAGAACCTCACCCAGCACTGCCACTGATCCCATTCCCCCCACCAGCACTGCCACTAATGCCAACTAAATAAATAAAAATAGAGAATACATGGAAGGGAGAGGAAAAGAGGGGGAGGAACAAAGAAAAAGAAAGAGAAAGAATAAGAGAAAGAACAAGAAAGATGGATAGAGAGAGGGATGGGGAAAAAAAACAAGAAATTAGGATAGAGAGAGATAAAAGGAGAACAAAGAGAGAGTGGTATATTCTAAAATGTACCATAAGGGGTTTTAATACTGTACGAGTGGAAGGGACTCAGGGAGCGCTAAATGTCCGTGGGTTAGGGGCTCAAATTACTTGCCTTGCCTTGGGTGCTGACAACCCACACTACGAAAATAATTTTACTGTTAGGGGTCCCCACAACTTGGGAAATTTTATCAAGGGGTCACAGCACTAGGAAGGTTGAGAACCACTGGTCTATAATATTATATATGCACTATATGCCAGCGGATCTGGATGTACATTTAATCTAATGACACGGGGTGGCACCTGCCTGGGATGCAAGGGGTGGGCATCCTAGGAGGCTGCTGGTCCCCCAAATGGCATTCTTGCCTAGGGGAGAAAGGGGGAAGTGAGGGGATGTTTTCTCTGAGAAAGGTACAAAAATAAATAAATAGCTCTGCTTGTAAAAGAGAAGGTTAGACATGTGCAGAACAAAAAAATTTGTTAGCCCTGTAATTCCCACAATGGGAACGAGCATACCAGCTCCGGTCAGTGTCTCGTGTCCTGATTGGATAGATTGATAACAGCTCAGCCATTGGCTCCCACTGCTGTCAAACAAATCCAATGAAGCACGCTCCAGGGGGTGAAGCCGAGTCCTGCTGTGTCAACAGACGCAGCAGCAGGACACGAGAGCGCGCTCGCACGGGTGTTCTGTCAGAGAGCGCTTCTCCAGCGGGAGACTTGAGAAGAGGAGTGCTGCGGAGGGACTCCAGAAGAGGAGGATCAGGGCCACTCTGTGCATAACCAACTGCACAGAGGAGGTAAGTATGACGGTTTTTTTTTTTGGTTTTTTTTTAGACTGAACCTTTACAACCCCTTTAATTCGTGTTCAGAATTAATTTCATATATTCGAATTCCATTTGATATTTAATTTATTCTATTTGAAAAATTCAAATTTTGGAAGATGGCTATATTCTTTCTATTTCATTCTATTCTATTGTTTGTTTTATATACTACTATATTCTTTTCTATTCGATTTCAAATTTATTCTATTAGATTTTCAGAAGATGCTTATATTGTTAGATTCTTTCTATTCTGTTTTTTTTTTTTTTCTATTCTGTTCTATTCTTTTGAATTCTACTATTTTATTTTCTATTCTATTCAAATGTATTCTAGTTGAATTTCAGTAGATGGTTATATTTTTCTATTTTATTCTATTCTAATTTTGGGAAACGGTTATATTCTATTCTATTTTCTTTTCTTTTCTCTTCTATTCTATTATTTTCTATATGGATCCATATGTATTATATTAGAAACTGGAATTTCGGAAGAAGATTATTTTCTATACTATTGTTTTTTTTTTCCATTCTATCCCAAGTTTCAGAAGATGGTTGTATTCTTTCTAATTTATTCTATTCTATTTTTTTATATTATATTCCCTTATTTTCTATATTATTCTATTTTTTCTGTTTTATTCTATTCTTTATATTCTATTCTACTACTTTTCTATCCCTCTTATTTTCTATTCTATATTTTTCTATTCTGTTTTGTTTTACTCTATTCTATTCTCTTCTATTCTAGTCCTTTATTTTCTATTCTATTTTATTCTCTTTGAATGTGATTTAAAAACATTTCTAATGTTGTTCAAAAACGATTTGAATTCGAATTTCATCCGAAATTTTGTTTCATTACTTTGGATTCATTTAAATTCATTCCTATTGTCATTCCGTAATTGGGATACATCTGAATAATGAAGAATTCGTCTGAATTTTGATTTGAAACAAACTGCACATGTCTAGAGAAGGGAGAGGGAGCTCACCGTGAACATTAGAGGGAGAGCAATAATTCTAGCACTAGACCTCCTCTGTAAATTTAAACAGGTATCCTGTAAAAAAATGTTAAAGTGCCGCCTTTGGAGATTAAAGTGTTACTAAACCCAGGACCCTGCATTCACTATATCTGGTCTCCCACAGTACACAGAACATGGAAATGCAATTATTTTAGTGAATATAAACTGCTAAATACCTTTTCTCATCAGCAGTATATAGCAGTCTTGTGACTTCTATCAGTGTTCAGCCAAGCACTGGTTAAAGCTTGGAGGAGGAGTTTTTTAACTGTCCTATAATACTGCTGTGGGCCCTTGACCCTCTGTTTGGACAGTGCTGATTGGCCTGTGCTGATCACATGCACTCTCCCAAAAAAATATAAACTTCTCTAGCAATACACACCAAACTGACCATGTGCAGCCTGACTTGGTAACCCATAGGCTCTGTGTTACCAAGAAATTATCAGGGGACAGTGGAAGAAGGGGAGGATCAGAAAAGACAGGATCAAACAGCATTTTTACACAATGCGGAGGATTAACCCCTTAGGTTCCACAGAGAGTATAACGAGTATGCTTTACTGCATATTCAGACTTATTTTACTGTTGTGGGTGTCGTAAAAAAATTAAGTACCATCGCTTCTCACCATTCCACAAGCATGTGCAGCTTTAAAGTGTAACTATTTACTCAACGTAACATAAAATGGGGTGTATATATTGTGTTTTGTTCTTTAATCTTTCCCCAAAAATTGCATTTGAAAAACTAAATACCATGTGACATAAAAAATTGCAACGAATGCCATTTTATTCCCTAGGGTCTCTGCTAAAAAAGAAAAAAAAAAAAAAAAAAAAAATATATATATATATATATATATATATATATATATATATATATATATATATATATATATATATATGTTTGGGGGTATAATGCCAGAAAAAGTCTGGTCTTCAAGTGGTGTTAATAGAATAATATATTACAATGTATAGATACAAAGTTACACTTCCTGCCACAGCCAGCTATTGGTTTGTTACATTGTGGCAACTTTTCTGAGTTGAAAGAAAAAAATCCATCAAGCTTCTAGGTTTCTTCTATAGTTACAGCTCTCGGGAGCGCTGAATAACCAGTTTTAGGTCCCTTTAACTTTCCTTACTTTTCAACTGTCATTGAACCAAGGGACATTTTCCACCCACATAGATATTTACCGCTCTTTTAGAAATAACCAGTTTTCCTTTTTAATGTTTATAAAATAGAAAAAAGTGTTTTATTTTGTAATTATTTTTGTAAAACTTTATTTTAAAATATTTATTGCAGTTTGTAAAGCAAGCCGGACTCTCTGATATGACATTTTTCTAGATGCAGTGTTATGCTACAGCCCTATTCCAAAATGGATTGAATTCATTATTTTCCTCAAAATTCTATAAACCATACTCCATAATGACAAAAAAAAAAGTTTGTTTGAAATCTTTGCAAATTTATTTAAAAAAAAAAACGAAAAAAAAAAAAATTCCATGCCCATAAGTATTCACAGCCTTTGCCATGACACTCAAAATTGAGCTCAGATGCATCCTGTTTCCACTGATCATCCTTGAGATGGTTCTACAACTTGATTGGAGTCCACCTGTGGTAAATTCAGTTGATTGGACATGATTTGGAAAGGCACACACCTGTCTATATAAGATCCCACAGTGCATGTCAGAGCACAAACCAAGCCATGAATTGTCTGTAGACCTCAGAGACAGGATTGTATGGAGGCACAGATCTGGGGAAGGGTACAGAAACATTTCTGCAGCATTGAAGGTCCCAATGAACACAGTGGCCTCCATCATCTGTAAATGGAAGAGGTTTGGAACCAATCGGGGACTCTTCCTAGAGCGGGCCTGCCCTGCCAAACTGAGCTATTGGGGGAGAAGAGTCTTAGTCAGGGAGGTGACCAAGAACCCAATTCTCACTGTGACAGAGCTCCAGCGTTTCTCTGTAGAGAGAAGAGAACCTTCCAGGGGAACAACCATCTCTGCAGTGCCCCACCAATTGGACCTGTATAGTAGAGTGGCCAGACGGAAGCCACTCCTCAGTCAAAGGCACATGACAGCCCGCCTGGAGTTCGCCAAAAGGCACCTAAATGATTCTCAGACCATGAGAAACAAAATTCTCTGGTCTGATGAAACAAAGATTGAACTCTTTGGCCGGAATGGCAAACGCCAAATCCTTAAAGCGTATCTAAATCCAAGAAAAAACTTTTTTGATCGTATTGCAGTTTAGGTGTCTGCCTGTCTTGCCCTGGTTCTGGTGTGGTGCCACCTCTAGGGTGGTACATAAGTAAACAACCTCCATAAAGTGTGTGTGGGGTCCCCTCTCCCTGAGATCCTCAATTTGCTCTGAGCTGATTTCCATATTTTCTCTTTCAGGTGTCTGCAGAACACGGAAGGGATGGAAATCCTTATAGATCTGATCAAAGCTAAACTCAAGCTCCCACCCACATCTGAGGACTGCCTGTACCTCAATGTCTTCACTCCTGCTGACCGCGGACAGAATGCCAAACTACCCGTGAGTTCCAGAGGTGCTTCAGATTATGGGAGGTATTGCTGGATTGTAGAAGTTGTCAGAAAACATTTTATCGAGCCGTTGTGATGGCCAATGTACAGTATATCTGTACAATATTTCCTTTGTTCATGACTCTGACGGCTTGTAGAATCCAGCAGACATCTCTTTGTGTGGTCACATGTCCACCTCCCTGAGCCTACCTAACTGAAACGTGAAACTGTCAAAGCTGCAGTTTACAGACAGCCCCTAGATACTGTATTATAAACAAGGGTCTGTACCTTTTTCCTTCTGATATTTCAGGAACCGGCATTAGCACAGTTTTTGCTGTCAGGCTGATATTAAAGTTTAGCTGTTGTGAAGAGTAGTGGCAGTTTAAAGGGAACCTGTCATTAAAGAGATAGTGAGGTTGCTATTGATTAGTTTTCCCTCTGAAAATGCAAGCTGCCAGGAAGTCATATGATGCCATAATTAAGTATTTTGAGTGTCAGTGTTTTTTTTTTTTTTAAATCATTTTGGATAGAGTAAGGGAGGGTTATAACCTCTGTCAGTTTTTTGCCATCTTTGACCCATTGGGGAGATCTCCTTTCACTTCCTGTTCCATAGTCAAAACAGGAAGTGAGAGGAAAGCTCTTCAACGTGATTAAATCCCTGGTTGTCACTAGAACTAGTGTCCCCATTGAAAGATTTCCCCCCTATTCCTGTTCTGGGGACAACCCAAAATTAGGGATTTTCTTATATTTTCACCTTCGATGATAATGGTGAACAGAACAAAAAGGATAACAGACAGTAATAATAACTGACAGGTGTTCTAATCCCCCAACATTCAAATGTAATTTTTTTTTTATACATTTCTAAAAATGGCTTCCATTACCAGCTGAGTAGATCGTGCTATGATGGCACAGATCGGTCACTGCGCAAGTGCACTTGATTTTTAGGGCCCAGCCCACTGTTGGTTCCCACTAATGTCACCATATTTGCAGATCATGGTTATGGCACTCAGTACGGGTGTATGAATGTGTGGGAATCCATCCTTTACTGGTATAAAGGAAGGTGACCTGCATTAAGGACCGAAGGTTATTGAGCCTTTATTGATTCTCTCCAGGTGATGGTGTTTATTCATGGAGGCGGATTAATTATGGGAGGAGCCATGATGTTTGAGGGTTCTGCACTGAGTGCCTATGAAAATGTCATCATCGTATCCATCCAGTACCGTCTGGGGATTATGGGATTCTTAAGGTAATGTACCATACACATCTCTCAAAACAATTGTTGGGTCCAGAGATTTAGGCAGCTGAAGTTCTAGGCAGATCTCAACTTTTTCCTTTTAAGTCAAGTTTGTCTCCGCTTCCTCTCGCCCTCCAAGCCTGTTGGCCTATAGGTACCCCATCACATTAACGTCTTGGTGGTCTGATCTCACTGAAGCCTCAGTGCCCAAACCAAAGCATTATTATAGACCGATTAACTTCACAACTTTAGTGCAAACTCTAGATTAATTTGTCTATCTAATCTAAGTTTGTTAGTACCATAAACTTTTGTTTGTTTAAAATGTAATAACAATGCTTATTTTACTTTACATTTTACTTTGCTTGCAGTTTTTAAAAATATAGATGGCACACCCCTTAAGGAGCCACTAGTTCAAGGGGTCTTCTGAAGCTAGTCTTCTTGACTGTGATGGTACCTCTGCCCCTTTGACACACCCAGTTACATTCATACAACTCCAGGTTTCTTTCCCACAAACCTTGTCTCAAGAAAATGGACCAACTCAGTTGAAGTGTGAAAAAAATAAAATAAATAATAAAAAAAAAAATAAAAAAAAAAAAAATATATATATATATATATATATATATATATATATATACACATTATTCACTTGTAGACCTAGACCATAGGATAAACCACAGAACTGATAAAATAAAAAGCTGGTCAGTAGGTAAACTTGGGTAGTACACCGTATACACTTAGATAAGTTTAGACACAATCTTACATGTGCAATAACTAAAGCATATACTTGGGCCTAGTTCTCCGCCATCAACCAAAATCCACTTTAACAGGATCACCAAAGGTGCACCAAGAGGTAGCTTAACGGTAACTTTAGACCTAACAAACCCAAATAGATCACAACTGGTATGATTTAAGCAAATAGAGGAAAATAGGAGGAACAGTCTCTGGATGGTTTCTTCTGCTAGCTATTATTGGGGCCCTTTAATGGTGGTGCACTAATGGGGATGACTAGAAAACACGCCCTGCGTTGAGTTCTGTGTACACTAGATGCAGGAATGCTTTGTGGTGGTGGTTTGAAAGGGTAACAAGAGAAAAGAGTGATGTGGAATCCGGTAAGGAATCAGTTCAACAAATATCTGAGTAATCCTCAATAGGTGTTGGGTGTCAGTCTATGGTAGGTCACATGCACTGGCGTAGCGTCAAGGGTCACAATGGTGACCCCACCCTATGCTCCAGGGGGCCCTTGCGGCTTCCCTGTCACATTCCATTTGCCACCTGGACAGGAGGGGCGGTACGGGGCAGCATATAGAGGAATCGTTCCGCTCCATTTTTCTCCTGCTTCTCCTGTCCCTGCGGCTGCAGGAGGAAAATGCAGGAGGGGACTGGTTATTGGTTCCTGTACATGCTGCCCCCGCCGCCCCTCCTGTCCTAGTTACTTTTATTTCCTGCTCCCCAGGCTCCCTGTGTGCTCCCCTAGTCCTCACCCCCCCCCCCCATCCCACAGCACTACTGGGATGTTTCAGGATGGAGAGCAGGGAAGGGGTCGGTAAATATGCCATTTACCAGCATCTTCCTTTTCGGTACAGATCCCTGCTGTGTCCATTCATAACTGTAGCTTCGGTTTGTGAATGAATGGCGGGCTCTGTACAGAGCTATTCATGATAATTTATTCTGTGCAGCTGAGGCTGCAGAGATGGAGATTGAGGTCTGTGTCCTCTGTCTCCTTTCTTTGTCTCAGTTATGAAACGTCAGACTCCTGATATTTCAACAAAGCCCCCAACGGGGCTCCTAAAAAAAAAACCCCAAAAAAACTGTAAAAATACAATCGTAATCAACTTTTGCATCGGGGCCCACAAGCTTCAAGCTACACCTCTGGTCACATGTGATGGAAATTAATCCAGGGAGTGAGAGTTTTGCTATGATAGGCGGTTAAGAGGCTCAGTTCCTGCTGTATAGTGTATGTATGCAAAGGGTTAAGAACTCTCTCCTCCAGTCCTGCTGTTCAGCCTTGAATGTGATGGTAGAGGGGCCCCTCATAGATTGATGACCTGAGCTCTGGCCAACCTGCACAAGGAATGCTGGCAATGTTGCTGACATCTGGCGAGTTGACTTATAAACTAAAATGTTAAAAAATATATTTTATTCTGCGCCAGTTTTTTAAAATGAGTTGACTCCTGGACTAAAATGTAAAAAAAAATGTTTATTTTAATTTTACTGCTCTAATAGACGAAAATGTTGGGGAAAAAAAACAGCTTGTTTTTATTTTATACTAACAAATGTAACCACTTATTCACAGCAGAAAACGAGCTGCGGGTGCCAGGCAATGGATGTCCACCGGCACGACAGGCAGATTTCAGTTCTGACTGGGGGGAAGGAATGGCTTTTGTGTTCCTGCAAAGGAGGGAACAAAATCCACCTCTTCCTTTAGTAAAAGCACCTAACACATGTCACAAAAACACTGGCTAGGCACACAGTTAACCCTTTGATTGCCCTAGATATTAAACCCCTTCCCAACCAGTGTCATTAGTACAGTAATGCCGCGTATACACGATCGGACATTGATCGGACATTCCGACAAGAAAATCCATGGATTTTGTCTGACGGATGTTGGCTCAAACTTGTCTTGCATACACACGGTCGCACAAAGTTGGTCGGAAATTCCAAACGTCAAGAACGCGGTGACGTACAACACATAAGACGAGCCGAGAAAAATGAAGTTCAATAGCCAGTGCTGCTCTTCTGCTTGATTCCGGGAATGTGTGGCACTTTGTACGCCGGAATTGTGTATACACGATCGGAATTTGCGCAAACGGATTTTGTTGTGGGAAAATTTGAGAACCAGATCTCAAATTTTGTGCAACGGAAATTCCGATGGAAACTGTCCGATGGAGCCTACACACGGTCGGAATTTCCGATAACAAGCTCCGATCGCACATTTTACGTCGGAAAGTCCAACTTGTGTACGGGGCATTACAGTGCATATTTTTAGCACTGATCACTGTATTAATGTCACTGGTTCCTGCAAAATGTCAAGTGTTAGTGTCCGATTGTCCACCGCAATATCGCCATCCCTTTATTACTAGTATAAAAAAAAAAAATTCCATAAATATATCCCATAGTTTGTAGATGCTATAACGTTCACATAAACCAATCAATATACGGTTATTGGGATTTTTATTAACCAAAAATATGTATCAGAATACATATTGGCCTAAATTTATGAAGAAATTAGATTTTTATTGGATATGTTTTAGAGCAGAAAATAAAAAATATTGTTTTTTCTTCCAAATTGTCGATCTATTTTTGTTTAAAACGCAAAAAAAAAAAAAAAAACAAGTGGTGATCAAATACCACCAAAAGAAAGCACTTTCGTGGGAAAAAAAATGATATAAATGTTATTTTGGTACAGTGTCGCACGACCACGCAATTGTCAGTTAAAGTAACGCAGTGCCATATCACAAAAAATGGCCTGATCATCAAGGGGGGTAAATCTTCCGCAGCTCAAACTTTTTTTTTTTTTTTTATCTTTTTACAATGTATTTTTTTTTTTTTTTTAACAAACTTTAATGCTTTCTAACACCAAATCTTTTTTTCACAGCAAGAGAGGCACAGTTCCATCTGCAGGTTGGAAAAAACTGCTGGAAAATTGTAATTGGCTGTCACAGTGATCCATGCTGATATTTTATTTATCATAAGTCAGTGACAGCGCAGTCACAGAACTATAGTTGTGCACATTTGCAAGCTCCTAGTTCACAGATTAATTTACTCATGGCATGGGTAGCTGTGCCTGAAAAAATTAAACTGGATTAAAGTTACTAAGCTATAAAAGCACCAATAGCGAGACTTGGGAGATCATAGGGGGCGGGACCTGGCTTGACTTTTTACAGGAAAAGTGGAGATTTACATATAAATTTCAGGTGCCTGTATCTCTAGAACAGCTGAATACCTTGACTTGTTGTTTTTGCTAAAGGTTCAATTTTTTGTGTATTTTTCATCTCGTACCCAACTAATAAATTGTAATGTTCATTCCTTGAGCGCTCTGATAGGTGAGTAGAGTTAACTCCTCATTTGTGTACAAACTGCTTGAATACTGGAAACAGAGGAGGAGACTGGCTCCATTAGGGGGCATCGCTTTCCTCTAGGAGATCATTTTCTATAGACTTCTCACATGACCTCTGCCATCTCTTAGCTCTGGGGACAGCCAAGCTCCTGGAAATTATGGATTCCTGGATCAGGTGGAGGCGCTGCGCTGGGTGCAAGAAAACATTGCAAATTTCGGGGGTGACCCAGACTCCGTCACCATATTCGGAGAGTCGGCTGGTGGGCTCAGTGTCTCTGCATTGGTAAGTATAGAAAAAGTAAATTTGTAGGTACCTCCAATTCTGACTTGCTTTTAAAAGTACCGGCTCCAAAACTATCACCCTCATCCTCCCTTCACTACCTGGCGAGTCACCAAGCTGGAACAAGCCAGTGACCTTTTATGAAAATATGATCCTTGGCTGCAGTCATGCTCATCCAATGGCTTTAGTACATCTAATGCTGTGTACACAGGACCAGACTTTTTGAAAGCAAAGGTCCGACGGAACGAATCAGTCGGACAACTTGATCGCGTGTGGGCTGCATCAGACCTTTTCTGTCGAAAAATCTGACGGACTTTAGAAATAGAACATGTTTGAAATCTTTCCGACGGACTCGAGTCCTATCGAAAAATCCGCTCGTCTGTATGCTAGTCCGACGGACCAAAAACGACTCTAGGGCAGCTATTGGCTACTGGCTATGAACTTCCTTATTTTAGTCCAGTCGTACGTCATCACGTTCGAATCAGTCGGACTTTGGTGTGATCGTGTGTAGGCAAGTCCGTTTCCTTGGGACTCCGTCGGAACTCCGTTGGAACTCCGTTGAAAAGTCCTTCGGAGTTCAGTCCGTCAAAGTCCGCTCGTGTGTACGCAGCATAAGTCTTTGACCTGGAACAAGCAGATGAGAAGTTCAGATATCAGGAGCACAAACAACAAGGAAACTAGCATTTTCTTAAGGAGGTCAGCAACAGCCTCCATATTTTTTTAGTACTAGTTTACTCAACATAATAGAGCATGGATGAGGATGACAGCCCTGGAGCTACGGATAGGTCACCAATGTTGTCTCCCATATTTCTATTCTAACAGGTTCTCTTGAATGTACGGTTTACTGGGTGTGATAACTTTTAACTAATATTTTCTTGTCTTTACCTGACAGGTCTTGTCCCCACTAGCCAAGGGCTTGTTCCACCGAGCCATCGCTGAGAGCGGTGTGGCCCTTCTTCCAGGGCTGGTCGCCAAGTCAGCTGAGGAGACCAGCTTTGTGCGGAATGTAAGTCCCAATGTTGATGGCGAATACACAATATCTGTACAGACTGTTTCTTAGCTGTGAAATCACCTCATTTGGTTGTTACTGAAAGACAACTATGGGAAGTCCTAAAGCGCGCCATAGATACTCTGCAGACGTCTTTTTCTCGGCAGTGTGACAAATGTCCGAGTGTGCAGTAGATTAGTGTACACCTCAGAATGATGGATTGGAATCTGTCACAAATCTTACAGAACTGTCACACTCAGCGCTACCTACAAAGAGTCAGATTTTCACAAGTGGAGGAGTGCATGCCTGGATAATCTCAGAAAGACATGGAATGTTACCAGACACATGCATGTATGTGTGTAGTATATATATATTAAGGGAAGGAGGGAAGAGGATAGCGATGAGGGTATGGGAAGAGAGGATAGAGATGAGGAGAAGAAAAAGAGGATAGAGACAGGGCTGTCTTAATGCATGGAAAACCTGGGACACTGCCCAGGGGCTCCAGGTGCATGGGGGCCTCATGATGATCTTTCATTACATCATACTTGTAAACTGTCCCGGATTTTCTGGGACAGTCACGCTTTTTACTAAGCTGTCCTGGGATGGCTATGTCCCAGAACCCTCCTGATCAGAGTATTGTGCCCTCTTGACTCCCCCTGTACTGTGAGAGTAAGTGTGTAAATTGGGCCAGGCTGGTAGGAGCCCCAGAGCATTACTTTGCCCAGGGGCCCCAGAGCATTACTGAGCATGATGCTATTAAGGCAGCCCTGGGTAGAGATGAGGAGAAGAAAAAGAGAAAAGAGATAGTGAGAGAGGATGGAGATGAGGAGATGGTGAGAGAGGATAGGGATGAGGAGATTGGGAGAGAGGACAGATGAAAACGAGAGAAGAAAGGCCAGAGATGAGGAGGAGAAGAGAGGATAGAGATGAGAAGAATGAAAAAAAAAGAGATTATGGAAAGAGAGGATAGAGATAAGAGAGAGCGAGGATAGAGAAAAGATGATGGAAAGAGGATAGAGATGAGGAGCTGGGGAGAAGAGGATAGAGATGAAGAAGAGAGGATAGAGATGATGAGATGGGGATAGCAGATAGAAATGGATAGAGATGGGGGAGAGAGGATAGAGATGAGGAGATGGGAAGGGAAGCTCGCTGCAGGAAGGCAGTTGGTAAGAAGGTGAATATTATGCTGTTCGTGTCCCTAAATGGTTCTACATTAAAATAAGAATTTTCATCTATTCAGAAATGACATCACACCTGACTGAGTTTCCGCTGTCCTGTAATCAGATGCCATCTTGTTGTTGTAGATAATCGCCAATATTTCTGGCTGTGATCTGGCGTCATTGGTGGATTGTATGAAGGCAAAATCTGAAGAGGAAATCCTTTCTATAAGTGCTGCTTTGGTACTGTATATTCACCTATATAATATCCCTTTATAGATGGATACTAGGGGCGTAGGTAAGGTAGGGGGTCGGGGGGTCTGAACTGAGCAGAGTTGCCAAACATCCCTCATAGGGACAGTTTGATAAAAAACATAACGCACAGTTTCAACCCAGCCCCTTATGCAGTGTGCAAGGTGCAGTTCTGCTATCATCCAGACTGGGAACATGGGCAATCTGTGTCATTCTGCAGTTCCCCCTTCTCCCTCCTTCTTTCAGGCTGCTTCAGATTACATCTCTCCACCATGCTCAGTGACTCTTGCCTGCTACTGGTGCTCTGTCTTTGTGACAAGGAGAACACAGATGAGCCTCACAGCAACAGGCTGTGTTTGAAAGTTGGCAAAAGCAGGGCAGAAGTCGCAAAACCTAAATTAATGGCAGGAAAGGGAGAGAGCATGGTCTATGCGAGGAGGGCACTGGAACAACATACCAACTACATCACATAACAGGAGTCCTCTCACTGACTGCTAATCAATGTGAGTGTTGTTGGCTCTGATCCAGTCTGCAATCTTCTACAGCTCACACTATATTCACAATGAGGTGGACAGTTTGCTGCTTTCAGAGATGGTTAAGGGCCGGTTCACACCGGGAATCACACAGGCATGTGCTGTGCGATTCACATGCAGTTCTGTGCGGTTCAAGTTCAGCCTATTCATTTTGAATTGGCTGAAATCGTGCCACACCGCAGCAAAAGTGGTCCATCTACTACTTTCGCAAACTCACTGCAACCCTATTGCATGGTACTTTTGTACCATGTGGGCAGACACACTGCGTTTGCGACCTGCATTTGGGGTGTCATGAACTTTATATTGATACCACTGCAGGTAAAAATGCAGCTCAGCTGCGGGCTGAACCAACCCTCAGAATTTTTTTTTATCTAAATCCCTACACCAAACTTAATGGATACAGGGGGCGTATACTGAGCGGCAATTTTCAGCCCCCCCCCCCCTCCAGGCTCCCTCTCCCTGCCACTTCACTGATCATT
The DNA here is from genome assembly GCF_042186555.1 of Aquarana catesbeiana. Taxonomy (NCBI): domain Eukaryota; kingdom Metazoa; phylum Chordata; class Amphibia; order Anura; family Ranidae; genus Aquarana; species Aquarana catesbeiana. Next base: position 254,892,535 of record NC_133334.1, read on the forward strand.
TAGCAACTCACATGGTCACAGTGTTGATGATTAAATCAGGTACATCTAAGTATGCAGGCACCCGCGGTTAAGCTCTCCACATAGACCGTCCTCCGCACTGCCATCTCCATCGTCCCTTCCACGCTGCGCTCAACGAATGCTTCAAGCCTCGCTATCAGATCGCTCTACTGCAGGGTAGTCTTCCCAGTCATGATTGCAGACTGACATCGGTGAGAGCCGGCGGTGCGGAGGATGGTCTATGTGGACAGCTTTACCCTGGATACTTAGATGTGCCTGTTTTAATCATCAACCATGTGAGTTTCTAAATGTTGTACCTTCAATAAATGTAACCATATTCCTACACTTAGAGGCGCCTCTCTTCTCTTTTATACTCTGTAGCTCCTGCTGGATTTTGCTTCTAATCCCCTTGTGGAGGCTTCCAATTGTGGATGGACATTTTATGGTTACACAACCTATCACATTGCTATAATCTTTTTATATGAACTTTAAACTGAAGGACTTATGAATAAATGGTTGCAGAACGAATCAGCTGAGTTTCCACAATTTTTTATGGGGAAATTCGCTTTGATACACAAGTGCTTTGGTTTACCAGCATGTTTCTGGAACAAATTATGCTCGCAATCCAAGGTTTACTGTATTTCATTTTATGAATGAATAGGAGTCTCTATCTAGACTCCTATTTCATTATACAGTGCCGCTCAGGCTGCAGAGAAAGGGAATGTCTTCAGTTTCTGTCTCAAAGACAATAGAGGTATGTCTCTCCAAAGCCAAAAAAAAAAAAGAAGTGTAAATTTTTTTTTTTGTTTTTAATGAACAATAGAAATTTAAAACAATAATATTGCACATGGACTGGCTCTGTAAAGTAGATCTGCCTGCTCAGTGGGGGGGATCTGTCCGCTATGCAGAGCAGACAGTCTGCTCTCCTCTATCTATGGAAATGGACAGGACCGCCTTTCCATTTCCATCAGTTTGCCATCCCATCCGATCCGCAAGACAGATGGGGAATATATGTACCCAATCTGTTTGTTTTTGGCAGACAGGATCGCATCGGATCGAATGGCGGTGGGTGTCAACGGACAGGAAGGGGGGGAGGGAAAATTTAGATGGGGGGGGGGCAATTTTAGTCTTGCCTAGGGCAGCACAAAACCAAAATACACAACTGAATAGATATCACTCACTCATTTTTTAGGGGGTCTTCCTGTTCCACTGAGGCATGTTTGGCAGATATGGAGAGCAAAGTTTGTATGTTGATCTGGTGGTGTGGTTTCATTCAAACTGACATTTTTGCCTAATTTGCCTAATTTGTTGAAATTAGTCAGATATTTCACCATGTGTACCAATTGGGTAAAGTTTTCTTTGGGAAAAAAATGACATAGTACAGTATTCTAATAGTCATGTGAACACCATCCTGGCACTGACACAATTACATGACTTTTTTGATAAACAAAGAGTTGGGGTTCCTCAATATCTGTGGTCATGTCCCCAGAGAAAGAAGGGCCATTTTTTAAATTTTTTTTTTTTTAAAGCCCTTTACACCATCAAAAACCACCAAAAAAACAATAGTAAGTGACCTGTTTCAGCATGCTCTGGGATTGGGGTTTCCCCATGACTAACACTTCCATTTTCCGTCCCTGCAGAAATTTGTGGTTCCCCCAGCCACTGTCGATGGCGTCTTCTTCCCAAAACCTGCAGAACAGATCTCGGCAGAAAAAGAAAACAATCCAGTTCCATTCATAACAGGTGTGGTGGAGCAGGAATTTGGCTGGATTCTCCTCGCGGTAAGAGGCACGCTCCGTACGGCTTCAATGATATAGATTGCGGGTGGCTCCAGGAGTGTGTAAAGGGGAACTTTACCATTTAATGCTTTTCAAATCCAGTGTCCTGGGTGCACCATATTAAATGTCTGTTAAATAATAATGCTATGTAACATAATAAGAAAACAATGTATGTGTGTATGTATATATGTGTATATATATATATGTATATATATATATATATATATATATATATATATATATATATATATATATATATATATAGTGTGTATTTATTTATTAAAACCACCACCCACTGTGATGGCAAAATAATAGAGGGGCTATCACAGTATATAATGTGTAACTTTGGCACAATAAATATGTACCAATCAACCATAATTTTATGACCACCCATAATATACACTCACCGGCGACTTTATTAGGTACACCTTGCTAGTATCGGTTGGACCCCCTTTTGCCTTCATTCTTCCTGGCATAGATACAACAAGGTGTTGGAAACATTCCTCAGAGATTTTGCTCCATAGTGACATGATGGCATCATGCAGTTGCTGCAGATTTGTCGGCTGCACATCCATGATACGATGTGGAGGCCATTGGAGTACAGTGACCTCATTGTCCAGTGGTGAGATGATTGGAGCTTTGTGACATGGTACATTATCCTGCTGGAAGGAGCCATCAGAAGATGGGGACACTGTAGTCATAAAGGGATGGACAAGGTCAGCAACAATACTCAGGGAGGCCGTGGGGTTTAAACGATGCTCAATTGGTAATAAGGGGCCCAAAAGTGTGCCAAGAAAATATCCACCACAAAAAAATATAACAATGAAAATGAAATATGAAAATATACACCACCACCAGCAGCCTGAACCGGTGATACAAGGCAGGATGGATCCATGATTTCATGTTTACACCAAATTCTGACCCGACCATCTGAATGTTGCAGCTGAAATTGAGACCAGGCAACGTTTTTCCAATCTTCTATTGTCCAATTTTGGTGATCCTGTATAAATTGTAGCCTCAGTTTCCTGTTCTTAGCTGACAGGAGTGGCACCCGGTGTGGTCTTCTGCTGCTGTAGCCCATCTGCTTCAAGGTTCGATGTGTTGTGTGTTTAGAGATGACATTCTGCATACCTTGGTTGTAAGGAGTGGTTATTTGAGTTACTGTTGCCTTTCTATCATCTCCAACCAGTCTGCCCATTCTCCTCTGACCTCTGACTTCAACAAGGTATTTTCCTCCACACAACTGCCGCTCACTGGATATTTTCTCTTTTTTGAACCATTCTCTGCTCTGTAAACCCGAGAGATGGTTGTGCGTGAAAATCCCAGGAGATCAGCTGCTTTTGAAATACTCAGACCAGCCCGTCTGGCCCCAACAACCATGCCACCTTCAAAGTCACTTAAATCCTATATATGTATATATATATATATATATATATATATATATATATATATATATATATATATATATGAAGTCCATTTTACTTAAAACAATTCCTGATTTAAAAGATGCTGACGGGATTGATTTTACCCCATACTGATGCCTGTCTACAGAGGGCTCCATTGTGCACTCACAGTGAGCTGACACATATCTAGTATTTGCAGATGCATAATCGGAGTGCTGATTGCCACTTTAAGCAAGCTGCTAGCAGGCTTTCAACAAGCTTCAAGATGTGCTGAAGCCTGCTAGAATCTTGTTTAAAGTGGCAATCAACACTCCCATTAGGATCTGTGTTTAACAAACTGGAGTTGAATGGTAAAGATTCAACAAAGCTTACGGAAACCCCTGCAAATGATTTGTCAAAGCTTGCTGTTCACACTGCTCTTATACAAGCGGAAGCCAGTGTGAAACAGGCCTAATGCCATGTACACACGGTCGGACTTTTCAGCTACAAAAGTCCGACAGCCCGTCTGACAGACTTTCGACAGACTTTCGACAGACTTTTGACGGACTTTTGATGGACTTTCAACAGACTTTCTAACGACCTGACTTGCCTACACACGATCACACAAAAGTCCGACGGATTCGTGCGTGATGACGCACACCGGACTAAAATAAGGAAGTTGATAGCCAGTAGCCAATAGCTGCCCTAGCGTGGGTTTTTGTCCGTCGGACTAGCATACAGACGAGCGGATTTCTGGGTCCGGCGGAGTTACAGCGTAAAGATTTGAAGCATGTTCCAAGTCTAAAGTCCGTCAGATTTACGACTGGAAAAGTCCGCTAAAGGTCCGGTGGAGCCCACACACGATCGGATTGTCCGCCGGATTTGGTCCGTCGGACCAGTCCGGTCGAAAAGTCCGACCGTGTGTACGCGGCATTAGAACAAAAGGTTGAGCCGTGAAGTACTGATGTACACATAATATCTACAGTCACTTCCCCTGCATAACACTATGCAGACTATTTCTCCTCCTCTGCGTATCTCCTGCAGACTGTTGCTCCCAAGACTTCCACCCTCCTGCACAAAATTCCACTGTAGATCATTACTCTTCCTGTCTCATCATCATCTCATGACAAAAGAGACCCCTCTGAACGGTCAGTTACTGGCTAGAATTGGATGCACTGTTACTAAGCCAGAGGTCTGCAGTACCTCTCCCCGGCGGACTTGTAATTTAGTAGCCTGTGTTGATTGGTGGACTACTGCTCCCAGCTAGTGCCGCCTGCAAATCCTGTGCCCTCAGGCCACATCAATTTGACACTCTCCCCACAGTCTCTCCTCTGGCCTCACACCCAGATCCCCTGGCATGCCTCATCCAGAAATCCACTGTGGCCCACTCACCGACCTTCTCCAGCCCCTCTGTTCCAGAACACTTCATCCATGACCGTGTAAGACCCCTTTCACACCGAGCCGGTCAGCGGTAAAGCGGCGATATTTTTTGCGACGCTTTACCGCCGTTTTAGCGCCACTATTCGGCGCTAAAACTAAGGGGGATAAAGGGGTAAAAGGGGTTAAATCTGCCCGCAAAATACCGCCGGAGTGGCGTTTTGCCAGCAGTATCGCAGCGCTGCCCCATTGATTTCAATGGGGAGCAGCGGTGGAGGAGCGGTGAGTTCACTGCTCATTCACCGCTCCAAAGAAGCTGCTGGCAGGACTTTTTCTGATGCCCTGCCAGCGCACTGCTCCAAGGGCTTTCACACTGGAGTGCATGGAGCAGCAGTTTTAGGGCGGTTTGCAGGCGCTATTTTTAACGCTATAGCGCCTGCAAAACGCCCCCCCATGTGAAAGGGGTTTAAAGATGAAGCTCATTCCCAGCTCTCCTGGGCTCCTCCTCTAGGCCTCGCACACCCCCCCCAGATGGGGATGGGGCCCCTGCTACTGCCTAGAACTCCATTCTCCACGTCTCCTGGCCGACAACTCCTCCCCAGCGGGCTGTTACCTCAGCTTATATGGGAGGCCTGCCCCCTGCCAAATCCAGTTGGGGATTGGTCAGAGCTCCTCACATGAGCTGCCTGCCACTCCAGTTCTAGGCCCTGCCCCTCTTCCAGAACATTCTCCCCGGAAGCAGGGGAGGCTCCTCAGAACTAAAGCACAGGTGGTCACACCCACTGCTGCTCTAACCACTCCCTGCCCCCAAATCAAAACAAACAGGCCTAGCCTGAAGCATAGGCCTGCCCAAATTTACATGCACTGACAAAATCCTCACTCTAGCACCTACCTATGGTAGAGGGTGCTACATAATTAATTGTGTAACAATTACATATTATATACTGTGATATCACTTAGAGGTGAATTTATAAAAAAAAGGTTCACGTATTCTGAACCTGCAAAGAATGAAACCTGGGAATATTAGTCAAAAGTTCATCTTCAATCATAGTTATTGTTCATTATAATCATCTTCTTATTGATTTATTTATTTATTTTTTCCCCTCATCCCCTGCAGACCATGAATGCGAGTGGATTGGTGGAAGGAATGGATAGAGAAACTGTAACCACTGCGCTACTAAGCAACCCCCTCATGGTAAGACTGTCTCTGTGTGCGTCCACAATGCACATTGTGTAAATCATCATTAGTTTGTTTTATTGTCTCACTCTAAATCTGTGCTGCAAAATTTGAATCCCCTGAAATAAGAGCTTAATTACTGATAATGAAGTTCTTTTCTCATGTTAATTAAAAGGGCAGTCAGCAGAACCAGTGGCGGCTGTTTTTTTCAGGGGGGGGGGGGCAGCAAACAATGTAATCACTGCCACCCCCCCCATGGGTCGGTCAGTCAGTCCAATTATCGGTCTCAAGACCTGGTTCCTGATGGGCTGGGAGGAGAATCAGTGTAACAGTAGCGAATATTCATTCGTTATTGTCACACAACTGGGTGGGCTCGGAGCGTAGTGCTCTGCACCCCGAGCCCACCCTTTTTTGAAGCCTATTCAAGCCTCAGTCTCTAATCACGTGCTTCAAAAAAAAAAACCCTGCATTGGAATCCATGCGTCTGGTGCCAGATTAGGGGGCCGGACACATGGATAGAGGGACGCCACCCCAGAGCCCTGCATTACAGGCCACCACTGAGCAGAACATACACGTATATGTGTGTGTGTATATATATATATATATATGTGTGTGTATACTGTGTGTGTGTGTGTATATATATATATATATATATATATATACACTGTTTAACCTGCCAGATAACAGACCTCTCAAGTCTCTCAAGCTCATTTCAGGGAGGTGACGCTTCGCACCGGCGCCGACCCCCCCCCCCCCCCCCCCCCCTATTAAATACAGCCTGATCAGTACCAATTAAATGCAGCTAAACCAGTGCAGACATCTCAAGTCTTCCGCGACTTGCAGGAGCCTCCCGCATTTGACAGCGGGCTCACGGACACCCGCGAGTGCGGCACAATCTCCCGGCTGAGCCTGCCTGCAATGTCACTCACTGCCACAGAAGGCGTTTGAACAGCGGCTGCGAACGAAACTCCCAAGCTCGGCTCTCATTGGTCCATGGGTGGTGCTTGCGTCAGCGAGAGGAGGGAAGAGGGAGGCCGGCCCGAGCGGTGAAATCATTCCCATGCGTGCGCCGTGATTGGTTGCTAGGCTCGGCTAATTTGCCTAGCAACTGAGCGTATTGAGGCTGGTATACAGAAGAGTATGACGGTGATTGGTTGGCCGGAGAAGATGGGGCGTGGCTCAGGCTTCTTTTGTCCTCTCCGACTTTACCACGTTCAGTGATGGCCCGGAGCGGAGGGCGACTGGATGTGTGTAGTGTTGGGTGTATACTATTGTCACAGGAGGGGAATAATAGCGCGGTGTGCTATGTGTGCAGCTTATGTCCTGTAATATAATATATAATAATGACAGTCAGTACAAGGAAACCTTGCCTTTATTTGCCCAGCACTCTGTGTAGTCACAGCTTTGTACTTCTTCGCAACAGCACACTTCTACATCTTTATTATGGAAAACGTAGGCCTCATTCACACTGGTAGCATGGAACCTTTATGTATCATGTAACTATCCGCCCCTCACCTACATGAACGTGCCTCGGCAACGTGAGACACCAGCTGATCTTCAACTCAGCTGTTCTGCGTCTCCGTACTGCACATACAGGGGGTCCCCTACTTACAAACATCCGACTTACAAACGACTCCTACTTACAAACGGAGGGAGACAACAGGAAGTGAGAGGAAATCTACCCCTAGGAAGGGAAATTCACTCCTCTAAGTGTTAATATGGGAAAAAGATGTCTCCACTGATGCTTTATCACCTATCCTTATTTCCCTAATAACCCCAAATTTTCAAAATCCAATTGTCATTGGGACAGAAAGTGAGGTGAAATCTTCTGAACAGGGGCACAGACAGCAAAACAAATGTTACAGGGGTGATAACCCTTCCCTATGCTATCTACAAAACTTAAAAATAGATTTTTTGGCTGGAGCTACACTTAAAAAATGTACTTGTTCCGACTTACAAACAGATTCAACTTAAGAACAAACCTAAAGTCCCTATCTTGTTTGTAACCCGGGGACCCCCTGTATGTAGAAACATCACGTGACCCCCGCCTCAATACCCTCAGTTGCTAGGCAAATTAGCTGAGCCTAGCAAGCAATTGCAAGCGCACGCACGGGTGTGATTTCACCGCACGGGCCCGCCTCACTCTTCCCTCCTCTCGCTGATGCAGGCACCGCCCATGGACCAATGAGAGCCGAGCTCAAGAGCTTTGTTCACAGCCGCTGTTCAAACGCCTCCTGTGGCAGTGGGTGACAGTGCAGGCAGGCTCAGCCGGGAGATTGTGCTGCACTCGCGGGTGTCCGTGAGCCCGCTGTCCTGCGGCGCGAAGCATCACCTCCCTGAAATTAATTTGCCACTTCCCTGAAATGAGCTTTTGCAGGTTGAGATGTCTGAGATAATGTGTAACGTAATGCACTTATTATTGTGACTTCCCACATTGTCATTTGAAGTGCAGGATCTGATGAGTGTCATCACCCTTCTTATACTTTGTGCCACTGCCCCGCCTCCTGGCTGATCTTTGACCACTTATGACATCACAGTCTTGTGATAGTTGATGACACTCATCAGATCCTGCATGCCTGCAGACATTGTGCCACTGCCCCGCCTCCTGGCTGCTCTCGGACTACTCATGACATCACACACTGCTGATGGGTGAGGATACTTATCTGATCCTGAACGTCTGCAGACATTGTGCCACTGCCCCGCCTCCTGGCTGCTCTGAACGCATATGACGTTACTCTTGTGATAGGTGACGCGACTCATTAAGTCCTGCACTTCTGCAGACATTGTGCCACTGTCCCGCCTCCAGGCTGCTCTCAGACTACTTGTGACATCACACACTGATGACGCCCACCCTGAGCGGTCACCAATCTGCAAGGCCGCCTGAGTAGCTTCCTTATTCAACAATCAACTAGGAGAGCAGCCACTCCAACTGTAAGCCTGATCTGACTTACAGCTGGTGTCTTTTGATTCAATGTAAATATTTATTTCAGGTAATTATTAAGGCAAATTTAAAAATGATTAATTATTAAAGAGATAAGTGAGCTAAAAAAAATGGTTTCATGTTTACTGCAGACTGACCGCAAAAACATAGTGACTCCATGAGGACTCATACAGTACGCCTCATGACACTTTGATGTGACTGGTCCCTGGTTCGTTAGGCTGGATAGTCATCTTATAGCCATTTCTTGCAACCTGTAAGCTGACAGTGGGGGAGGACCGGCAAGGAAGAGCAGGGACAAGGTGAAAGCTCAGTAAACCAGAGCAGACAATCAGAGATAATCTTTTAGCCAATCAGATCGTCTTACTGGGTTCTGATTGATTTCTGCCAGATTTATGGCTAAAAATAAACTGAAACTGCTAATAGACTGAAATTAGTTTTCTCTCAATTGGTTGTATGCATGCCAGTCTTACTGTTGGCAATGAACATCGTATCTCCGTCATTGCAGGGATCATTAGGCGCTGCTGTCATCCCGCTGCTGGTTGAGGAATATTTGGGAGATGAGACGGATCCCGCTGAGGTCCGCGACCGCTTCCTGGACCTGTGTGGAGACTTCGTATTTGTAATGCCGGCCCTAAAAACGGCAAAATATCACAGAGGTGAGTCCAGGGCAGTCATAATCTTCTGTTTCAATATTTTTTATTAAAGGTTTTCACTAATAAAACATAAAGAGATTCTAGCATTGACTTTGAACAATACGCAATGTCCACAAAATGGATTATACCGTGACACTTTGGATTACGAGCATAATTTGTTCCAGAAGAATGCTTGTAATCCAAAGGACTTGTATATCAAAGCGAGTTTCCTCATAGGAGTCAATGGAAAATCAGATAATTCTTTCCACATTGACTGCTATTGTATGCAGTACCGCATGTGGCCAGAGGTGGGGGGGCACCAGAGACACTCAGAGACTGCTCGGATGCACTCGGAGACACTCAGATACTCGGGAACAGTGTTTCTGAGCGGCTCCGAGTTTTACTGGCTACCCCGCACCTCTGGCCAAATGCGGTACTGCACACCCCAGAGGCTTGAATCCTGCTTGTCTTGCGAGACGACGCTCGCAAACCGAGTCAGGATTTTTTTAAAAAAAAATAGCTCGTATTGCGAAGCACTCGTAAACCGAGTTACTCGCAATCCGAGGTATTACTGTATATAGAATAAAGACAAAAAGTTATGTATTGTAAATACACAAAGAGCGAATGACATATTACAGCAATCCTCGCGTTGGCAAAGGGCTCTTCCCTCTGACACAACTGTCCTTCACACACATCTGAGATAAATAAAATAGACCCTCAATCAACTTCAGTCTAGTTTTATAGTTTGCAAAGAGGCAGTAAATAGAATAGAAGTCTCAGTATGTCTTACTATTTCATGGTAACAATTTGATTTGATGGGGTTCAGAGTACGCCCTCCACATTAGGAAGTGCCAATCCTCTCCACCATGTAGAGAAGGACGCTCTATCTCCCAAAACCGCAGAATGGATGGATTGAGCCTACAACACTGTAAACCATATAACAATTTATTGGTGACCAGTTACAAAGGAGTGACAATAAAACAGAAAAGCTGACCCGTTTCGGCGAGAGCCTTAGTCGTAGCATGCCTATAAATTGTTATATGGACTACAGTGTTGCCGGCTCAATCCACCCATTTGTCTTGTTCTGGTGTGTACAGACAGGCACCTGTGTGTGGATCTTGCAATCAGATTGGGTATTCCTCGTTGTGTGCTCTGCTCCTCTCAGACTTCACCCTCAATGTATCCTGTAGGGTTGCTGTTAACCGTTCATTTATCATAAGCCAGGAAAGTTTGTGTTTAGACTAGCCAAGTGACATGGTAGCCAACTTCCAATTTCTGGCTATAGTCATTTTAGCAGAAACAAATATAAAAGTAAGGAGTCGTCTCTGTTTTTTTTTTTTTTGATGCCTCCTCTATTTTACATCCTAGTAACTGGGACTTGGTCAGATTCATTTGAGTAAGAGTGAAAATAAAATTGTAAACTCTCATCCAAAACCACCTTCCTTTGGGACATTGCCACCATATATGGTAAGCCATCCCTTCCTGACCACATCCCCTGAAACACTTAGACGAAACTCCCGGTCATAGGCATGCGCACAGGGTTTGCCGAGTGTGTCTGGGCACACCCTAATCACCCTGTGTTAGTGTCCCGAGATCTGCCTGGGCTTCTGTGAAATGCTGCATCTAAGCAGTGTGTAGCCCCCGCTGCCTGTGAGACAGCATCACATTGAGCAGATCCTGAGGCTTGTAAGATCCACTCAGTGTGAAACTGTCAGCTAATGTAACTGAATGCAGGGAGAGAAAGGAGCTGTCAAAATGCATCCGTAATGTTGGGGATGGGCGGGACCAAACGGCTATCAAACAGCCAATGGTATTGGGTCTGGGCGGGCCACTACGTGTATGTGGCTCTGCCCCTCTGTCTTAAGCAGCCCAGTCATTGGCTGGTGTTTAAATAGCTGTTCAATGCGAAACTCCCCCTCTCCCCCAGTCAGTGCCACCTGTCAGTGCCCATCAGTGCTGCCTATCAGTGCCCACCAGTGCTGCCTGTCAGTGCACTGAGTGCAGGGATGGGGAGAAACTCAGCAGCCAGGCACATTGTCCATGGGGGGCCGGCCTGGAGGGGCAAAACTGAAATCTGTTGATGTTTATTAATGCCACATGCCAATCTTTAGTATATTAGGTTATCACCACACTACTATTTACAATAAACTACAGGAGGTAAAATAAAGTATCAGTAAAAGGCCTGCCGCTAAGCACTGCTATGTGTTCCCACACCACGAAAAAAAAAGTGCAGCGCTAATTTACTGATCAATAACTTAACAATAATGGTGGAACCCTCCAATGTATGGAAATCTCAAACTTCAATATTACCACAATACCGGTCTCTGTGATATGTAACATCACATATAATACACATCAAACTGAAAATAAGATATAAAAAAATGAAACTTAGCAGGTATGGCGGAAACCGCCTCCTATAGATATTTGCCATACAGATTAACTTCAAATGAAATAATTTCTGTGATATGTGACTTCACATGTTATACACAACAAAATGATAATAAGACATAAACACTTTTTTAAAACTTGGCAGGGATGGTGGAAACCCCTCTACAGATAATTGCAATACAAATAAACTTCAAGTGCAACAACTTTTTAGTTGGATGGTTTACACCATTATAGCACTTTGGAATTTTTATTTTTTAGATTGTTACATTTAGTTTTGTGTTTTTTAGTTACTATTATAATGTACATTTTTGCACTTAAAGTTCATTTTCCACCACCCCTGTTAAGTCCATGTCTTTATGGACCTTGCTTTGTACACTGGTGCTCAGTCATGTTGGCACAGGAAGGGACCATCCCCAAACTGTTCCTGCAAAGTTGGGAGCATGAAATTGTCCAAAATGTCTTGGTACGCTGATGCCTTAAAAGTTCCCTTCACTGGAACTAAGGGACCAAGCCCAACCCCTGAAAAACAACCCCCCACCATAATCCCCCCTCCACCAAATGATTTGGACCAGTGCACAAAGCAAGGTCCATAAAGATGGATGAGTGAGTTTGGGGTGGAGGAACATAGTCCTGACCTCAACCTGATAGAACACCTTTGGGATGAATTCGAGCAGAGACTGCGGGCCAGTCTTTCTCGTCCAACATCAGCGCCTGACCTCACAAATGCGCTTCTGGAAGAATGGTCAAACATTCCCATAGACACACTCCTAAACCTTGTGGACAGCCTTCCCAGAAGAGTTGAAGCTGTTCTACCTTGGGCCAACTTAATATTGAACCCTATGGACTAAGACATGCCGTTGAAGTTCATGTGCATGTAAAGGCAGGCGTCCCAATAATTTTGACAATATAGTGTGTGTGTGTGTGTATGATATATATATATATATATATATATATATATATATATATATATATTATATATCTCTCAAATATTTATCAGGGTTGTCCCAATACCACTTTTTTAAGAAACCGAGTACAAGTACCGATACTCTTTTTCAAGTACTCACTGATACCAATTACCGTTACTTTTTTTTAATGTCATGTGACAGTTTGACTGATGGGCACTGATAGGTGGCACTGACTGATAGGGACTGATAGTTGGCACTTATGGGCACTGATAGGTGGCACTGACAGGTGGCTGGCACTGATAGGTGGCACCGACAAGTGGCTGGCACTTATGGGCATTGACAGGTGGCTGAAATGCAGCAATAAATGACACGAGGAAAGGATTTAATTTTGAAATGCTGTGCTGTGATGCCCATCTTGGTACACCCTGCCGCACTAAGCAGCAACAGACATCTTGTTACACCCAGCTCGAACTATATGGGCTGGGTGTAACAAGATGTCCGCTGCTGGCTTACTGCAGCCGAGTGCAGAGTGTACCAAGATGGGCGTCGGGCTGTTCAGTCACCGATGGCTCTCTCTGTTGTCTCTCTCTCTGATGTCTCTTTCTCTCTGATCTCTCTCTCTCCCTGATCTCTCTCTGTAGTTTTGTACCTGGATCTCCAAATGAGATAGGAAAGTGAAAGTAAACTCAGCTTCAATCTCTGTCACAGCGAGGTACAGGGCAGCAGAAGACACGCCCCCTTCACACTCGCCTACTTGTAATGTGTCTCATTACACAGGCTGACTCCACCCGCTGACTCCGCCCGCCGACCAGGTATCGGATAAGGCATCAGGAGCATTTGTGCGAGTACAAGTACTCATGCAAATGCTCGGTATCGGTCCCGATACTAGTATCGGGACAACCCTAATAAATATATATATATTCATGTGTGTTTGTGCTTTGGGGTGCATTCAATTCAATAGGCTGCGCACGCCTATGCTCCCGGGATATAAGTAGCCAATCTGGCACCAAATACCATCTCAGCAGTTCTTTATAGTTTTGCTTCAATAATTGAAGTGTTGATGAGTGACCTCACAGCTGACTGTGCAATCGAGTGCCAATCTTCAAGTTTAAGGGACAGTCATCATTTTAATACCCCAAAAATAAATTCAACAAACTCTTACATTGCAATATCTGAACATTTTATGAAGTCATCAGACCTGAGAATCAGATACTTTTCCAGTACTGGGGGGACATATTTACCTGCGCACAGCTGACTTCCTGTCTGATTGTCAAGTTTCTGAGCCTATGATAGGACAGGGTGCCCTCGGTTCAATGGTAAATGTTGCTAACTCCTAATAATTTGGATGATGAACACAATATAAAAAAAGGTAAGGAACTTCACATCCTCAAGTCCATATTAAAATGTGGTCCATGTATTCAAATGTGGTATGTATATATGTGTATATACTCTCCACCACTATGCTAATAAAATGTTCTTTAAATGTCCTTCCACTTTTTGGGCTCAAAAATGTGCTCCACACATATGCATTTGCCACAAATATGTGACGTTTATAACAGAAGGTCATACAACTCTTTCTGAATAGATAGCTGTTCCCTCTAATCTCTTGGTCCCAGGTTGCCTTCCATTTTAATGGTCCTTCACCAACTTGCAATCATTCAGTCCCAAAAGAGATACATATTCTCATAGTGCAATATTTATTTGTTCGAAGTGAATAAATGGTATAAAATCCAAATTTAACACGATATAAACCATATATAGTGCCCAGTACCTCGGTACCAATAGTCTGTCCTTTAAAAACACCACAATTCCGTCCCTGGAGTTGGCATGCCCGGGAACCAGACTTGACGTCACTACGTTCCTGGAAATGATTGACTTAGTTTGACATGTTTCGCCATCATGGCGTCCTCTATTTTATTATTTTTGTTAATTGTGGACAGTGTTATTTACACTGAAAGGTGCAGCTGCACTGCTTTGTCAAATATAACACTATATTACCAAAAGTGTTGGGATGCCTGCCTTTACACACACATGAACTTTAATGGCATCCCAGTTTTAGTCCGGAGGTTTCGATATTGAGTTGGCCCACCCTTTGCAGCTATAACAGCTTCAACTCTTCTGGGAAGGCTGTCCACAAGGTTTAGGAGTGTGTCTATGGGAATGTATGACCATTCTTCCAGAAACGCATTTGTGAGGTCAGACACTGATGTTGGACGAGAAGGCCTGGTTCGCAGTCTCCACTCTAAATCATCTCAAAGGTGTATATTGGGTTGAGGTCAGGGCTCTGTGCAGGCCAGTCAAGTTCCTCCACCCCAAATTTTCTCATCCATGTCTTTAGGGGCCTTGCTTTGTGCATTTTTGTAAATATTTTATTATAGCTTTTCATGTGACAACACTGAAGAAAAGAAACATTGTTACATACACAACTGCTGCTTGAATTTGATGTTCACAGGAAAGGGGTCTACACCCTAATTTCACATACGGTATCAGGACCATAAACCATCTTCTTCCCACAGATTCTGGATATCCCGTCTACTTCTACGAGTTCCACCGTCGTCCATCTCTCTTTAAAGATATTAAGCCAGATCATGTGAAGGCCGACCATGGCGATGAGCTTTTCTTTGTGATTGGAGGACCCTTCCTCCCTGACGATACTCTCTTTTCAGGTAAATCGCACTTCCCGGGAACTGCTCCTTCCACCTTTCACCCCACAGAATTCTAGGCTGATTTAGTGATTGGTCATCTATGAACCATCTCATATCCGGTTATCACTTTGTTGTATCTCGGTGTCTGTAGAAGCTTCCAGATTTTGTCACTTTTCTCTTCTCTCCACCAGGCCAGACGGAGGAAGGTGAAAGGGTTCTCAGTAAGAACATCATGAAATACTGGGCCAACTTTGCTCGGACTGGGTAAGACTCCAATAATTGGGGCTGCAGTGTTGGAGATGCCAATGTAGGGCCTGACCTAGAATTAGAGAACCAGTCATGGTTGGGCTTATACAAGAATGTGAATATCCAGCCATAAATTATTATAAATGGTGAAGGCTTATTTATGACTAGGGATGGGCTGTCTGTTCGAGTCGAACTTGAGTTCGACTCAAACATCGGCCGTTTGCTTGTTTGACGAATTACGAACGTTATGGGCTGTTCACACCAAATTCGAGCGGCGCGTCACGGCCCATAATGCACTGCATCAACGTAGTGCATTGTTGGCTGGTGATTGGCCAAGCATGCACTATGACCCTCATGCTTTGGCCAATCACAGCGCCGTCAGCGAAGAGAGCCATAATTGGCCACAGGCAGGGTGCTTGTGGCCAATTATGGCTCAGGGTGTTAAGTACACGCCCCACACTATATAAGGCCGCCTGCACATCGGCCGTGTGTAGTGTATTCCGGCGTTCAGAGAGAGAGAGAGAGAGAGAGAGAGAGAGAGAGAGAGTGTCATTTTATTTCGTTTGAGCAGGCAGGCAATTCCTGGTGTTCTGTAATATACTTCAGGCAGGCGAGACAGTTAGATAGCTGCAGTGTATTTTGTGTGTGTATGTGTGTGTGTGTGTATATATATATATATATATATATATATATATATATATATATAAATATATAAATAATGTGTGTGTGTGTATATGTCTAGCCAAGCCTATACCTGACTGTAGGCCTTTCCTTGAGTGCGTGTTCAAACAGGCAGGTGACTCACTGAGCTGCAGTTCATTTAAATATATATATATATATAATTACAGGCTTGTGTGTGTGTATATATATATATATATATATATATATATATATATATATATATATATATGCCTGGTGAGAGGCAGAGGCTCACAGGCCACTAAAAGAGGGCAAGCAGGCTCTGTGTCTACAACAAACAGTGCTGGTTGTGGACACGGTGCATCCTCAGCACATGACCGTGGAGCATGCTTGTCCTTTTTTTCGGCAGCTGGCCGTGTTGAGCCACAACATGCAGAAGAGTTGGTAGAGTGGATGACCAAGCCGTCCTCATCCTCCTCATCCTCTGTCACCCAGGCTCAGGGTACTTTGTCTGCCAATGCAGCTGCCAAAGCGGCCTCTTCCGGCTCAATGTCATCAGTCACTCCTTCCCTAGCCCCACCATCATGCCCTGAGGAGTCCCCCGAACTGTTCGACCACAGTGTAGGGTACATGTTGCAGGAGGATGCGCAGCGTTTTGAAGGCTCTGATGATGGTACTCAGGTTGAGGATGAAGGCAGTAACGTAAGCCCGGAGAGAGGGTGTGCCCAAGAAGGACAAGAAACTGGCAGTCATGTTCTCCCAGCTGCAGCATACTGCCAGGTTTGCTCCAGTGTCGAGGAGGTAGGGGATGATGAGGTCACTGACTCAACGTGGGTGCCTGATAGAAGATGGGAGGAGGAGGCACATCTTCAACAAGGCAGGATGCCCTCCAGGGGCCAGCTTAAGGGCAGCCAACCGACTGCATCACACCGCAGAGCTCCGCATGTGCAGGGCGCTGCTGACTCTGCACGTTTTTCCAAAAGTTCTTTGGTGTGGGCCTTTTTTGAGACGTGTGCAGCAGATCGCACTGTTGCTGTTTGCAACATATGTCTGAAGTGTATCAAGCGTTGCCAAAACAGCAGCCGCTTGGGCACCACATGCTTGACCAGACATATGTCGAGCTCCCATGCAGTACGTTGGCAACAGTACTTAAAAGACCCACACCAAAGAACAAGGCGGACCTCTCCTTGCTCCTCATCAGCTGGGATCTCCAATCCCACTATAACTTCAGTCCTCTCAGAAACCAGCACTGACAGGAATGAAGGTCTAGAATTAGGTGTGCCAAGTACTTGTGGGCAATCTGCTATCGCTACACCAACGTCCGATTGTAGCAGGCAAGTTTCCCTACCAAAGTTGCTAAACCGGCGAAAGAAATTCTGTCCCAGCCATCCACATGGCTAAATTGCTAGCACTCCAACTGCTGCCTTTTCAGCTGGTAGACTCTGCCCCCTTTTGAGAATTTGCGGAATGTGTGGTACCTCAGTGGCAGGTTCCCAAACGCCAATTTTTTTTTCGTAAGGCAATTCTGGCTCTCTACCGACATGTGGAAGGCAATGTCTTGGCCTCGTTGGACAGGGCGGTCAGCGGTAAGGTGCATATTACCGCTTATGGTCCAGCAGGCATTGACATGGACGTTACCTTTCTTTTACGGCGCACGGGGTAACCCTGCTGGCAGCTGGGAGAGATGCAGGACAGGGTGCAGTATTGTTGGAGCTTGTTCCGCCACCACGCCTCCAAAATGCTGGTAGTGGTGATTCTGCCACACCTCTCTCCTCCACCCCTTCCTCTTCTTCTTCCTCTATGGCCTCTTCCTGTGCAGATTTGTCCTCAGAACCAGCGGTGCTCCGTAGGAGTTCTAGAGGCTACGCAAGCACTCAGGCAAAAAGATGCCATGCGGTGCTTGAGTTGGTCTGCTTAGGGGACAGGAGCCATACTGGGACAGAGATTCTGTCAGCTCTGCAGGGGCAGGCTCAGTGGTGGTTGACGCCATGCCAGCTTCAGCCAGGGATGGTGGTTTGCGACAATAGCACCAACCTCCTCTCCGCCCTCCGACAAGGACACATTACCCATGTGCCCTGTTTGGCTCACGTCCTTAATTTGGCGGTGCAGCGGTTCTTGTGCAGGTACCGGGGCTTACAGGATATCCTGAGGCAGGCCAGGAAAGTCTGGGCATTTCCACCGGTCATATAATGCCAGTGCTCGGCTGGCTGACCTTCAAAAGGAATGCAACCTGCCCAAGAACCACCTCATCTGTGACATGCCCACCAGGTGGAACTCAACATTGGCAATGCTGCAGCAGCTTCACACGCAGCAGAGGGCCATCAATGAGTACCTGTGCGAGTATGGCACCAGGACAGGGTCAGGGGAGCTTGGCTTTTTTTCGCCACGCGAGTGGCTCATGAGCAAGGATGCATGCACTGTCCTGTCACCATTTGAGGAGGCCACGAGGATGGTGAGCAGTGAGAGTGCATGCATCAGTGATACTATCGATCTTGTATACCTGTTGGAGCACACGCTGCATGGAATAATGGACAGGGCACTTGAGGAAGAGGAGGACTTCCTTATCTCTCAAGGTCTCCTTTATCCAGACAGTATTCCTGCGCGCCCGCCGATCTCACAGGAGGAGGAGGAGGAGGATGAGG
Source organism: Aquarana catesbeiana (assembly GCF_042186555.1). Taxonomy (NCBI): domain Eukaryota; kingdom Metazoa; phylum Chordata; class Amphibia; order Anura; family Ranidae; genus Aquarana; species Aquarana catesbeiana. The sequence continues at coordinate 254,911,284 of NC_133334.1, forward strand.
ATTGTGTCAGCATGGAGGTGGAGCCTAGCACTCAGCATCAGCAGCAGTCTTCAAGGGATCGTTTACAGTCCCCAGAAACCCATGGACTGGGAGGAGGTGGCTGTGGATCAGGTCGTCCTTGGTGACCCAGAGGACTCCGGACCGAATGCCTCAGAAAACCTATGCTGCATGGCCTCCCTGATCCTGCAAAGCCTGTGAAAGGACCCCCAGATTTGTGTGATCAAGGAGAGGGATCACTACTGGCTGGCAACCCTTCTTGATCCACGTTACAAGGGTAAGGTTGTGGAACTTATCCAGCCGTATAAGGTATGATCGGTTCCAGCAACCATCGCCAGCGTCTGTTGTACATGGTGCAGGAATACCTAGGGGCAAGATCAGACTTGGAGACCTTTCCAACCGAAAATCCACTGGGTTACTGGGTCTTGAGGATGGATCACTGGCCAGAGCTTGCACAGTTTGCAATTGAGCTACTGGCCTGTCCTGCATCCAGCGTTCTTTTGGAACGCACATTCAGTGCCGCTGGAGGCTTTGTAACCAATCAGAGTGCACCTGTCCACCGACTCGGTTGATCGGCTTACCTTCATAAAAATTAATCAGTCTTGGATCACCAGCTACCAAGCACCTGATGCTGATGTAACAGACTAATTTTTTTATGAATGTGAGATCCCTTGAAGACTGCCTATGCTGATGCCGAGTGACTATCCTATTCCTCCTTAATGTTCATGTTGATGGCTACTAAGAACATTTTTGGTTCTGGGAACCAGCACCAGTGCCTAAAGCCCAATTTTTCTGCCCCTGTTTAACAGGGGCACGTAATTACAATTTTTGCTGTAATATTTTGCAGCAGGCCTTGTTCTTGCACTCAACTAGAGTATCTGTGAGGGGTTGCAGTGTTGTGGAACCAGCACCAGTGCCTAAAGCCCAATTTTTCTGCTCCTGTTTAACAGGGGCGTGTAATTACAATTCTTGATATAATATTTCACAGCTGGGCCCGTTCCAGCGCCCAGCAAGAGTAACTGTGTTACTGTGTTATGCTTACAGTGTTCTGGTACCACCAACACCTAAGGCCCAATTACAAAAATAGATTTTTTGGCTGGAGCTACACTTACAAAATGTACCTGTTCCAAATTACAAACAGATTCTACATAAGAACAAACCTACTGTCCCTGTCTTGTTTGCACCGCCTGTATACTGTTGTTCAGCGTATATAGGGCCTGAGGGCCCAACGCCTTTTCTTTTTTAATTTGGGTACGGGGTTCCCCTTAATGCCGTTTGTCTTTTTAATTTGGGTGTGGGGGTACCCATGCCGTTTGTCTCACTGATTTTCATCCATATTGCCGGGACCCGACATTACATTAAAGCTGCAAGCAGTTTTAAATGACTTTTATTTCTTTAAAAATGTCATTTTGATCAGGGACTGTTCTAAGCACGGGAAACACACGCCACTTTACAGGCATACTATAGACACCCCCCAGGTACGATATTTAAAGGAATATTGCACTTTTATTTTTTCACTTTAACCAGTTGCCAACCGGCCCATAGCCAAATGACGGCTGCAGGGCGGTTGGATAACTCTGGGATCACGTCATATGATGTGATCCCAGAAAACAGCTCCCGCGTGCCCCCTGGGGCGCGCACACAGGAACATCCGTGACCGCAGTGATCTTGGCCGTTTACCGTGTTATCGCTCCGTCAAATGACGGAGCGATCACATGTAAACAAACCGGCGTCATGTCACGACGCCGGTTCCTCCCTCCCCTCTGTGTACCGATCGGTACAGAGGGGGAGGGATCGGATGGGAGCAGCGCTGTGGGCTGGATGTGGAGTGCCCACAGCGCTGCTCAGTGACATGTGCAGTCACATCCATCCATCCCTCCATGCTCAGCTGCCCCCCCCATGCTCAGCAATACCCAGAACTACTCTGCAATTCCCTGTGCAATACTCTGCAATTCCCTGTGCAATACTCTGCAATGCCCCGCAATACTCTGCAATGCCTCACAATATCCCGCAATGCCCCGCAATACCCTGCAATACCCTGCAATACTCTGCAATACTCTGCAATACCCTGAAATACTCTGCAATACCCCGCAATACTCTGCAATGCCCTGCAATACCCCGCAATACTCTGCAATACCCTGCAATACTCTGCAATGCCCCGCAATACTCTGCAATGCCCCGCAATACTCTGCAATGCCCCGCAATACCCCGCAATACCCTGCAATACTCTGCAATACCCTGCAATACTCTGCAATGCCCCGCAATACTCTGCAATGCCCCGCAATACCCTGCAATACCCTGCAATACTCTGCAATGCCCCGCAATATTCTGCAATACTCTGCAATACTCTGCAATACTCTGCAATGCCCCACAATACCCTGCAATACCCTGCAATACTCTGCAATACTCTGCAATACCCTGAAATACTCTGCAATACCCCGCAATACTCTGCAATGCCCCGCAATACCCCGCAATACTCTGCAATACCCTGCAATACTCTGCAATGCCCCGCAATACTCTGCAATGCCCCGCAATACTCTGCAATGCCCCGCAATACCCCGCAATACCCTGCAATACTCTGCAATACCCTGCAATACTCTGCAATGCCCCGCAATACTCTGCAATGCCCCGCAATACCCTGCAATACCCTGCAATACTCTGCAATGCCCCGCAATATTCTGCAATACTCTGCAATACTCTGCAATACTCTGCAATGCCCCACAATACTCTGCAATGCCCCGCAATACTCTGCAATGCCCCGCAATACTCTGCAATGCCCTGCAATACTCTGCAATACCCTGCAATACTCTGCAATGCCCCGCAATACTCTGCAATGCCCCGCAATACTCTGCAATGCCCCGCAATACCCCGCAATACTCTGCAATGCCCCGCAATACTCTGCAATACCCCGCAATACCCCGTAATACTCTGCAATACCCCGCCATACCCAGCCATACTCTGCCATACCCAGCCATACTCTGCCATACCCAGCCATACTCGGTGATACCCAGCCATACTTTGCAATGCTCAGCCATACCCAGCCATGCTCTGCTATACTCGGCCTCTGTATGTGGCCAGGCTGTGGAAGTCTCACACATGTGGTATCGCTGTACTCCAAAGGAGTAGGAGAATCTATTTTGGGGTGTCATTTTTGGTATGTACATGCTATGTGTTAGAAATATTGTATAAATGGACAACTTTGTGTTAAAAAAAAAATGTTTTAACCACTTCCCGCCCGCTGGCCATCATACGACGTCCTTGACTTTGTGCAGGGATATCTGAATGATGGGTGCAGCTACAGGCATCATTCAGATATCAGCTTTTTCAGCCTGCGATTCCCTACACCATGAGAAGGATCATAGCAGCTAATCCACTGCTTGATCATTCTTACGGGAGGCGAGAGGGGACGACCCCCCTCCCGCTGCCCTCAGGTGCTTTTACCGACTCACCGCTACGATCGAAGCCAGGATCTTTTTTTTTTTTTTTTTTTTTTTTTTTAATTTCAGGCTTCCCAGCCTAGAGGTGAGATGTGGGGTCTTATTGACCCCATATCTCACTGTAAAGAGGACCTGTCATGCCATATTCCTATTACAAGGGATGTTTACATTCCTTGTAATAGGAATAAAAGTGATCAAAAAATTTATTTTTTGGAAAAAAGCGTCAAACTAAAATAAATAAAGTAAAATGAACAATAACATTTTTTTATTTTTTCCTCGTGTGCTCGCATGCAGAAGCGAACGCATAAGTAAGTCCCGCCCACATATAAAAATGGTGTTCAAACCACACATGTGAGGTATCGCTGCGATCGGTAGAGCGAGAGCAATAATTTTGGCCCTAGACCTCCTCTGTAACTCACAACATGTAACCAGTAAAAAATTTTAAAGCGTCTCCTATGGGGATTTTTAAGTAGCGAAGTTTGACACCATTCCACGAGGGTGTGTAATTTTGAAGGGTGACATGTTCGGTATCTATTTACTCGGCATAACTTCATCTTTCACATTATGCAAAAATATTGGGCTAACTTTACTGTTTTTTTTTTTTTTTTAAAGCACAAAACATTAATAAAAAAAAAAAAAAACGCGTTCGAAAAATTGCTGCACAAATACCGTGCGAGATAAAAAGTTGCAACGACCGCCAATGTATTCTCTAGGGTCTTTGCTAAAAAAACATATATAATGTTTTGGAGTTCTATGTAATTTTCTAGCAAATAAATTATGATTTTTACATGTAGGAGAGAAATGTCAGAATTGGCCTGGGTGCTCCAGAACGCCTGAAGGTTCTCCCTGAATGTTGGGCCTCTGTATGTGGCCACGCTGTGTAAAAGTCTCACACATGTGGTATCACCGTACTCGAGAGTAATAGCAGAATGTGTTTTGGGGTGTAATTTGTGGTATGCATATGCTGTGTGTGAGAAATAACCTTCTAATATGACAATTTTGTGAAGAAAAAAAAAATCTTGATTTTGCAAAGAATTGTGGGAAAAAATGACAACTTCAAAAAACTCATCATGCATCTTTCTAAATACCTTGGAATGTCTTCTTTCCAAAAAGGGTTAGGTTAATTTGGGGGGTATTTGTACTTTTCTGGCATGTTAGGGTCTCAAGAACTTAGATAGGCCGTCAGTACTTCAGGTGTGATCAATTTTCAGAGATTGGCACCATAGCTTGTGGACTCTATAACTTTCAGGCTCGATTCACACCTATGCATGTTGCTTTTGAGCGTTTTTGGAGGTTTTTTTTCATGCTTGGCACGTTTTTGAGCCGCGTTTTTGCCGCGTTTTTGCCGCGTTTTTGCCGCGATTTGCGTTTTGCGTTTTTTTTTTTTTTTTTTTTTCATTTTTTTTTACAGTCTTAAAAAAAAATTACAAAAAAAAAAAAATGAAAAAAAAAAAACGCACCAAAAACGCACCAAAAACGCATCAAAAACGCTGCAAAAACGGTGCACTTGCGTTTTTGATGCTTGTCCATTGAAAACCATTACATGCAAAACGCTGCTTTTTGCATGAAAAAAAGTCCCCGACCCTTTCCAAAAACGCAGAGATACAAAAAAGCATTGATGTGAACATGTTCCATAGGAACCCATGTTAAAAAATTCCCGTGCATTTCTGCAAAATGCAAAATGCATCAAAAAAACGCGCTAGTGTGAATGGGGCCTTACAAAGACCAAATAATATCCACCGATTTGGGTTATTTTTACCAAAGATATGTAGCGGTATAAATTTTTGCCAAAATATATGAAGAAAAAATTACTAATTTGCAAAATTTTATAACAGAAACAAAGAAAAATGCATTTTTTTACTATTTAGATTTGATATCCCTGGAAACTGCTCTTCTACTACAGAAGCTAGATCGTAATTTAGACAAATGATTCCCTGCCGAATTATATTTCTGTGATTGAACCAACATGATTTGTATACTCTGTTTAACTGAGTTCCTGTCTACAATGTATATTCTGCATTTACAAGTGTAATGTGTAATTGATACAATAAACATTCCTTATGTTAAAAAAAAAATAAATAAATACGCAGTTCTATTATTTCATAATGTTATGCACACTCAGCAGCTGGGGGAGAGAGCCCTTCATAGTGCCTTGGTGGTTAACATTCTTGGTTTGCAATGTTGGGGTCTTTGTTTCCTTTCCTAATATTATCCATATAGTGTGTGTATTCCTTGCCTGTGATAATGTTTCCTCCCATAATCCACAAATGCCATTGGAACATCTGCCAGTCTGTACTACTAGAGTGTAAGCTCTTCTGCTGCAGAGACGTGACTGGCTCAGTGTTTTCTGTACAGCACTACAATATACTGTGTGTCAGAGCTATATAAATTTATACTAATAATAGTGTGTGACTGTTGTGTGGATTTTAGAGTGTAAGCTCCTCTGGTGCAGAGTTTTCCTCTTCCTTATATACTGATTTATAGTTTCTGTTCATCATCCGTATTGTAGTGACCCGAATGGACCCGGCCTGGCTGAGTGGCCACGGTATGACCAGGATGAAGATTATCTACAGATTGATGTTCACCCAAAACAGAAAGCCGCTCAGAGACTGAAAGACACAAAATATGAATTTTGGAACAAAATTCTCCCGGAGAAAATCCAGAAGATGGCACAGGAGGCAGCGGAGCATGGTGAGCTTTAGAACCCTTGGATCATACAGTATATAAGCAAATCGCAAAGCATTTGCAAGATGAGTAAAGTCCAATGTGACTAAAGGCTCATACTTCAGTTGTGGGTGGAGACTAGCTGGTTCGTATTTCTTATCTCTCTTGGAGATTCTGTAATGGTGTTCTCAGCTCCACCCCCACCACAGCCTCATAATGGGCACAGCAAGTGTACAGAACCTAGAACTCGGCACAGGGATGGTGGGAACCCCTCATAATGGGCACAGTAGGTGTACAGACCCAGGAACGTAGCACAGAGATGGTGGGAACCCCTCATAATGAGCACAGCAGGCGGACAGACCCAGAAAGTCAGCACAGGGATGATGGGAACTCCTCATAATGGGCACAGTAGGTATACAGACCAGGAAACTTAGCTCAGGAATGGTGGGAACCCCTCATAATGGGCACAGCAGGTGTACAGAGCTGTGCAGGGATGGCCGGGGAACTTAGGTCTCACAAATGAAGTCACAGGATTTTGTGTTCTGCAACCTACGAGCCCCTTCTGAAGTTAGTGGACACTCAGCCCCATTGACAGAGCATAGTTTATAGTTGCAGTACAGCTCTGCGCCTGCTGAGGGCGCTCTTCATTCCATATGCTGTTCCTGTGTTTACAGTATTGCATCTTCACACCTCCAGTATCTCCTCGTACCTGGGCTGACAACCCTGTGCAGACTTTTATTGAAGAGGGGAATGTCATTGTTCAGCACACTGACTGCCACTATGTACAGAGGGGCACACTGACTGCTTCGGCTTGAAATTGTACTGGGGACTCCTCTGTATTGTTTATATATAATAGTCCGTGAGCTGCAAACTGACCTGCATAGTGTGTGTCGGGTTCTCTGAGACTGTTTTGTAGCAGCCATGGGATAGGCCGTGAGAGGACGGGGATACTGGGTGAGGGGGATCTGACCGACCGAGACTCAACATCATTTGCAACACTCCACAGTCCTCACTGTCCCCCATACACAGCCAACGTGTACAATCCTCAACACATTCTGCAATCTCTTCACATGCTTGTCAGTCCTCACTGGAGCCAGATGTTGCCCTGGTAGTGAGTTTCTATTTTTCTGGCCCCTGTATGCACATCTCCTATCTACAGATCTATAAATGTGGGTTTATGGCACTGCAGACCTCTGAAACATTTGGTGAGATCTGTGCAGAGGATATCTGCTCTGTGTGTAGAAAAACAAAAATCCTATTTGTAACATTCAAGTCCTCCTCCAACCACCAGGTACGTGTGCAAAAGTTACAAAGGTTTTGTTCATCTGCCATGTCATCATGTCACAGGTCTAAACCAGGACAAAAGAACTCTGCTCCCATCATGCAACAGCCACTGGCCTTGTCTCCCAATCTCTTAGCCATTATTTAGTGATGATAATGGAAAGCAGCAAACTGAGGACTCAATATTGGGAATTCATGTGCTGCTTCTTCAATCAGACGACGTTCTTCTCCTTGCAATGCATAAATCTGAGAATTTTCCCTCTCGTCATTTTCCTGCTCCCTTCCTTGCACAGTGATATCACTCAGTGAATTGTGTCTTTGCTTTGATAGCAGGAGGCGAGGATGGAAGGCCCCTGGTGGGTACACGGTACGGCAAACTGCGCGGCAAAACGGTGAAGGTCAAAGACACGGACAGAGAGGTGCATGCCTTCTATGGGGTCCCCTTCGCTGAGCCTCCAGTGGGACCGCTACGTTTTGCAGCATCAGGACCCCCAAAAGCCTGGAATGGGGTTAGAGAGGCCACCAAACAGCCTCCCATGTAAGTAGACCGGGGGGAGAGAAGAGGTAATTGTCCAGGTGCTGCTCATGGTTACCTATTCTCTACCTAAAGATAGTAAAAATGATGTTTAAGTACAGGTGCATCTCAGAAAATTAGAATATCATCAAAAAGTTAAAGTGGTGTTCCACCCAAAAAAAATAATTCATGAAGGTGCCTAAAAAAAATAAAAATTTGGAAATTTTTTTTTTTTTTTTACTCACCTCTAAATGGCTGTTGCTAGGGGGTCCCTCATAGTCTGCCTTCTTCAGTGCCTGGGCTCTTGACATCACTTCCCCTCGTCGCAGGAAGGGCTCAGCTCTGCCCCCTCCCTCTTGTCAATCATCTGGGACACATGACAGGTCCCAGATGATTGCGCGGCCAATTTATATATGTATAAAAACAGGGCAGACTCGATGGACCACTTTGTCTTTTACTGCCATCGCTCTTCTATCTTCTTGATTTACAGCCCTCGGGACAAATAACAGATTTTAGGTCCTTTTTACTTCTACTTTTTATGTTTATAAACGAACATGTTTTATTTTGTAGTAATTTTGTGTTTTTGTTTTTTGTTTTTGTTTTTTATAAAACATTTATTGCAATTTGCAAAGCAAGCCGGACTGTCTGTTTTGACGTTCTGTTTAACTACTAAAAGACTGCCCATCGCAGATATACTGCAGTAGGGTGGCTCTATTGCATGAAATGACTTACATTGTTTCCATAGATAGCGGGAGCACGCGAGGGGGAAGCCAATCAGCTGGTCCGCTGGGACCCGCCGATCGTTCCCCAGAGAGGCAGAACGATGATCATGTAAACAAGGCAGATTGCCGTTCTGACAGAGGTACACAGTGATCTTGTGTTCCTGCTAAGCAGGAACACTGATCTCTGTGTTCTTCCAGTCAGTTTATCCCAAACACAGTTAGAAAACATCCCCTAGGGACACACTTAACCCTTTGATCGCCCCTCATGTTAACCCTTTTCCCTGCCAGTGTCATTAATACAGGGACCATGCGTATTTTTAGCACTGATCACTGTATTAGTGACACTGGTTTCCAAAAAAGTGTCAAAAATGTCAGTCAAGTGTCTGATTTATCCTCCGCAATGTTGCAGTACCGCTAAAAATCGCTGATCGCCTCCATTACTACTAGTAAAAATGTTTTAAATAAATAGAAATGTCATAAAAATATCCCATAGTTTTGGGACGCAATAACTTTTGTGCAAACCAATCAATATATGCTTATTGGGATTTTTTTTTTTTTTACAAAAAAAATGTAACGGAATACATATTGCCTAAATTGATGAAGAAATTTGATATTTTTTTCTAAATTGTAGCTTTTTTTGTTTATAGCGCAAGAAAAAAAAAACACAGAGGTGATCAGTATCACCAAAAGAAAGCTTTATTTGTGGGGAAAAAATGACATTTTGTTTGGGTACAACGTCGCACAACTGTGCAATTGTCAGTTAAAGTAACGCAGTGCCGTATTGCAAAAAATGGCCTGGTCATAAAGGGGGTAAAACCTTCTGAGGCTGAAGTGGTTAAACTGCCTAAACCAGATTTCATCTTCACTAGAGAGCTCAGCAGTCTTGATAATCTGATCTCCCTTCTATTCAGTTCTATTTTACAATACAGCAGTTGTCTAATCAAAGCAGTATTAAAACCAAAACAAAAAAAATGTAATATATTGCAACTTGCCAATCATTTAGATGTGGTGGCTGCATTCGTTTTCTTATTTAGACTTTTTTTTTTTTCCCTCTTTGTTCTCACCGGGTGATCTGGTCAGTAACACACCTCCTGTATTAGATGAAGGATGAAGGAACAGAGACACCTTTGGACAGCAGTATTGTCAGTCTGGGGGAGGGGACTTTTAGATGGACTAGCAGATTTAAATACACTAACAAATGGAAGCCAAACTCCAGCTGACACTTTATAAGCAGTTACAGCAAACCGTTTTGTTCCTTTTGGGATAAAAGTTTTATATAATAAATTCAAATCATTGTAAGCACCCCTGTCAGTAATAAATGGTTTGTCTCAACCCTCTAACTGCTACATCTGCAGGACAGCTCATTCTGTTTGAAAATGGCTAGATCACCAGGTGAAAATAAAAGATAGAAGGCCTAAAGAAAACGAATGAAGCCACAGCATCTAGGAGTTTGTAAGCTGCAATCTAATAAATGTTTGCTATTAGGTTTAATAAAAAATGATGATGTTGCAGCTTAGGGGGGTGCCTCTCTTGCCTCGGCCCGGTCACTCATCACTGAATTCTGATCCGATTTCCATATTTTCTCTCTTTCAGGTGTCTGCAGAGCACGGACATCGTAAAAAGTATGCTAGAAACGTTCAGAGCCAAAATTTCCCCCCCAGCCACATCCGAGGACTGCCTGTACCTCAATATCTTCACTCCGGCTGACCGCAGACAGGACGCCAAACTACCGGTGAGTCTGGCTTCAGATTATGGGAGATATTGCCGGATTGTAGTCGGGAAATACATACAGTCAGGTCCATAAATATTGGGACATTGACACAATTCTAATCTTTTTGGCTCTATACACCACCACAATGGATTTGAAATGAAATGAACAAGATGTGCTTTAACTGCAGACTTTCAGCTTTAATTTGAGGGTATTTACATCCAAATCAGGTGAATGGTGTAGGAATTACAACAATTTGTATATGTGCCTCCCACTTTTTAAGGGACCAAAAGTAATGGGACAGATTAACAATCATCCATCAAACTTTCACTTTTTAATACTTGGTTGTAAATCCTTTGCAGTCAATAACAGCCTGAAGTCTGGAAGGCATAGACATCACCAGTTGTTGGGTGTCATCCCTGGTGATGCTCTGCCAGGCCTCTACTGCAACTGTCTTCAGTTCCTGCTTGTTCTTGGGGCATTTTCCCTTCAGTTTTGTCTTCAGCAAGTGAAATGCATGCTCAATCGGATTCAGGTCAGGTGATTGACTTGGCCTTTGCATAACATTCCACTTTTTTCCCTTAAAAATCTCTTTGGTTGCTTTCGCAGTATGCTTCGGGTCATTGTCCATCTGCACTGTGAAGCGCCGTCCAATGAGTTCTGAAGCATTTTGCTGAATATGAGCAGATAATATTGCCCGAAACACTTCAGAATTCATCCTGCTGCTTTTGTCAGCAGTCACATCATCAATAAATACAAGAGAACCAATTCTATTGCCAGCCATACATGCCCACGCCATGACACTACCACCACCATGCTTCACTGATGAGGTGGTATGCTTTGGATCATGAGCAGTTCCTTTCCTTCTCCATACTCTTCTCTTCCCATCACTCTGGTACAAGTTGATCTTGGTCTCATCTGTCCATAGGATGTTGTTCCAGAACTGTGAAAGCTTTTTTAGATGTTGTTTGGCAAACTCTAATCTGGCCTTCCAGTTTTTGAGGCTCACCAATGGTTTACATCTTGTGGTGAACCCTCTGTATTCACTCTGGTGAAGTCTTCTCTTGATTGTTGACTTTGACACACTTACACCTACCTCCTGGAGAGTGTTCTTGATCTGGCCAACTGTTGTTAAGGGTGTTTTCTTCACCAGGGAAAGAATTCTTCGGTCATCCAACACAGTTGTTTTCCGTGGTCTTCCGGGTCTTTTGGTGTTGCTGAGCTCACCGGTGCGTTCTTTCTTTTTAAGGATGTTCCAAACAGTTGATTTGGCCACACCTAATGTTTTTGCTATCTCTCTGATGGGTTTGTTTTGTTTTTTCAGCCTAATGATGGCTTGCTTCACTGATAGTGACAGCTCTTTGGATCTCATATTGAGAGTTAACAGCAACAGATTCCAAATGTAAATAGCACACTTGAAATGAACTCTGGACCTTTTATTTGCTCCTTGTAAATGGGCTAATGAGGGAATAACACACACCTGGCCATGGAACAGGTGAGCAGCCAATTGTCCCATTACTTTTGGTTCCTTCAAAAAGTGGGAGGCACATATACAAACTGTTGTAATTCCTACACCGTTCAACTGATTTGGATGTAAATACTCTCAAATTAAAGCTGAAAGTCTGCAGTTGAAGCACATCTTTGTTTCATTTCAAATCCATTGTGGCGGTATATAGAGCCAAAAAGATTAGAATTGTGTCGATGTCCCAATATTTATGGACTTGACTATATCTATAACTATAGATATATATATATATATATATCTATAGTTATAGATATATATATATATATATATATATATATATATATATATATATATATACACATATGTGTGTGTGTGTGTGTATGTGTATATATATATATATATATATATATATATATATATATAGTGTAATGTGTAATCTTTTATTGATTCTTGCCAGGTGATGGTGTTCATTCACGGCGGTGCATTCGTTATAGGAGGATCCTTTATGTTTGAAGGTGTTGCGCTGAGCGCCCACGAAAATGTCATTGTTGTTTCCATCCAGTACCGCCTGGGGATTCCGGGATTCTTCAGGTAACGCACCATACACATCTCTCAGAATGATCAGTTGGTCCAGAGATTCTGGCAGCTGAAGTTCTAGGAAGATCTTTCACTTTTTTCATTCATAATAGTATTTTTTTTTTTACACTGCCCATAGGGTTTTGTTTTTTTTTCTGTTTTTTTTGTTTTTTGTTTTTTTTAAAAGAGTTAACTAACAGACTAAGATGTGAAAAAATATCTTATTTTTTTCTCTTCTCATAGGGTTTCTTTTTGCATAGAGTTGCCTGACTAAAAATAAATAATTTTTTATTGTTTCACTCTGCTTCAAGGTTTTGTATAAGTTGCCTTATGGACTAAAATGGGAAGAATGCATTGTTAATTATTTTACTCTGCTTGCATTTTTTATAGTAGTTGGCTAATAGACTAAATGTAAAAAAAAAAAAAAAAAAAAAAAAGCTCTATTATGTTCTGCTCACTTCTGCGCTTTATTATGTTCTGTTGACTAACAGACCTAAAATAAGAAAAAAGATATTAAAAAATAAATAAATAAATAAAATGATTATATTCTTCACTTTTTTTGTGAGTTTTCTTAGCCCTCGTTCACATTGGACAGGTCAAATTGCATGACAAGTTGCATTCTATTGCTGGCAATCGCACTGTTCAAATCGGTGTAACGCCGACTTTGCGGTGCTGCATCGATTTGAAAAAATAGTTCCTGCACTACTTTTGGCAATTTCAGGTGCGACTTGCATAGACAAAGCCGCACAGATGTCTTCAAAGTCACAACAGAAGTCGCACTGACATACGGCTTTGAAATCATGCGATTTCAGGTGAAGTTGCATGATTTCGAAGCCGCAGTCAATGTGAACGAGGGATAATAGTCTAAAATGGTGAAAAAAAAAAAAATTTATTTTATACAAAAGTTTTGTTTTAAACTTTATTTTTTTACAATTGATGAATTTTGCTTTACATACTTATATACTTTCAAATATGCTGGAGAAATTTGCGGAAAAATTGTGACATAATCAGGAGCCATGCTGATTTTTAAAATTTTTTTGCAGTCACGCTGCATGCTCCTGGCTCATAGTTAAATACATTATTTTGGGCCACAAGGAGCTCTGACTGACAACATTAATCTGGATTGAAGATGCCAAGCGATAAAAGGAGAGACTCAGGAGGTGGTAGGGATGGGGCCTGGCTTGACTTATACAGAAAAAGTCAAGATTTACATATAAATTCAGATGCCTGTATCTCTAGAACAGCTGAATGTTTTGACAAATTGTAATATTCATTCTCTCAGAACTTCAGGAGGTACATGGCCCTGGAAAAGAACTAACGTAGCCATTTTCTCCTCATTTGAATACAACCTGCCAGACGACTGGAAGCAGAAGAGGAGACTGTGAATGGTGCCATTAGTAGGCGTGGCTTTATTCTAGAAGACTATTTTTTTTATTGAACTGTCGCATGATCTCTGGAACATTTTGTTTTTCAGCTCCGGGGACAGCCAAGCTCCAGGAAATTATGGATTCCTGGATCAGGTGGAGGCACTGCGCTGGGTGAAAGAGAACATTGCAGATTTCGGGGGCGACCGAGACTCTGTCACCATATTTGGAGAGTCCGCTGGTGGGATGAGTGTCTCTGCATTGGTAACTATAGAGGAAACTTTTTTTCTATAGGATAAAAAAACGTGAAATTTGTGGGAGCTGCCAAATCAGACTTGTTTTCAATAGTGCCGACTCCAAAACCATCATCCTCCCTTCAGTACCTAGTGAGTCACCAAGCTGTTGCCCCCTAATGAGAACACTATCTCTGGCTGCAGTCGTGCTGATCCAATGGCTTCAGTACTTTCTTTCTTGGAACAAATAACGAGCTCTATCAATTTTATGATCTGCTTACTGGTCAACCATCTCAAAGAAACAAAACCAAGAAGCTGGCATCCTAAGGAGTTCAGCATTACCAGCCTCCATATTTCTCTCAGTACTAGTTTCCTCAACATAATAGAGCATGAATGAGGATGACAGCCCTGGAGCCTGCACTACAGGCAAGTCATATGAATGTGATACATTGTAGCTAATCTCTTCCTGTTTTCTTTCAGGTCTTGTCTCCACTAGCCAAGGGCTTGTTCCACCGAGCTATCGCTGAGAGTGGTGCGGCCCTCGTTCCAGGGATGTTCACCAAGTCTGCAGAGCAGACTATCTTTGTGCGGAATGTAAGTCCCGGCGTTGATGGCGGATATGCGAAATCCATACACACTGAGCGGTGAAATTACCTGTCTGGTTGTTACTGAAAAAATAACTAGGGGAGGTCAGAAGGTCAAATGTCCAAGCTTGTGACCGGTTCCTGTGTGTGCCAGAATGATGGACTGGAATCATCAAAGAGAAGGTGGGAAGAGGACAGAGAAAGAGAGGATAGAAATGAGTAGGATGGAAGAGGATAGAGAGGGGAAGAGCAGATAGAGCTGAGGCGGAGGAATGAGAGGATGGAATAGAGAAGGAGGAGGATAAAGATGGGGGAGAGAGGACGGATGAAGAGATGGGAGAGAGAGAGGACAGATGAAGAGATGGGAGAGAGAGGACAGATGGAGAGAGAGAGAGAGAGAGGACAGATGGAGAGAGAGAGAGAGAGGACAGATGGAGAGAGAGAGGACAGATGGAGAGAGAGAGAGAGGACAGATGGAGAGAGAGGAAGAGAGAGAGAGAGAGAAAAAAAACTGTTTCACATTAGGATGAGATTTTCTATCTATTCAGAATGACATCACAGCTGACTGAGTTTCCACTGTCCTGTAATCAGACGCCATCTTGCTGTTGCAGATAATCGCCAACATTTCCGGCTGTGATGGGGTGTCAATGGTGGATTGTCTGAAAGCACTATCTGAAGAGGAAATTCTTTCCATAAGTGTTGCTATGGTATTGTATATTCACCTATATAATGCCCCTTCATAACTGGTTACCACAAGTGTCATCAAACCCAATGGACCTCATTCAGAGGATAGGCCATTGTGTCATTTAGTGTAGGTGGGCATCCATTTCATCAGAAATACGTTTGGCAGATATGTAAAGCAAAGTTTGTATATTGAGTTGGATCTGCCGCTGTTTTCACACAAACTGACTTTTTTGATGAAAGTATGTTGAAATTAGCCTAAAATTTCACCATGGTAAAATTAGCTTGAACAACAAAATAATGACATAGTATAGTTTTCTAACAAAGCCATGTGATAACCATTCCAGATCTGACATGACTTGGTGATCACATGACTATTTTGGTAAAGGGTTGGGGTTCCTTAGTATTTATTGTCATGTCCACAGCTAATGAGGGGCCATTTTTTTGGCACAAGAATGGCTCCAAGAGAAGTTTCCAAAACTCTCAGGAAACATTTCGCCTTTAAAAAACACCAAAAACCATTGGTCTTCCATATTGACTCCAAGGCATTTTACCAAACTGTTGGTATGTGGACCTCTACCACTGAATCCAGTCATCACCTGTGATGATAGTGATAGTTTCAGCATGCTCAAGCATTAGAGTGTCGTCATGAATAACACTTCCATTTTCTGTCTCTGCAGCATTTTATTACTCCCCCAGTAACTGTCGATGGCGTCTTCCTCCCAAAACCTGCAGAGCAGATCTTGGCAGAAAAAGAGAACAATCCGGTTGCGTTCATGACCGGTGTGGTGGAACAGGAATGCGGCTGGGTTCTTCCCTCGGTAAGAGACTTGCTCCATACAGCTCCACTGATATCAAAGATTGCAGATGGTTCCAGGAGTGCGTAAAGGGGAACTCTGCCACTTAATGCTTTTCATGTCCGGTGTCTTGGATGCATCCTATGGCTTTGTGCACATGGCCAAACAGGGGCCATACAGTATGCAGAGCCTACCCTCTGCCACCTTATACAGCCGCCCCTTGAGATGACTGGGCAGAGGCAGTTGTATGTGGTTGTATGCTGGTGTTTACACAAAGCACTCACAGGCACACTCTCATATGCTGAGATCGCAGATAGTGTACACACGATCGGACTTTCCGACAACAAAACCGTGGAATTTTGTTCGAAGGGTGTTGGCTCCAACTTGTTTTGCATACACACGGTCACAAAAATGTTGGCCAACAATTACGAACGTAGTGACGTACAAGACATATGGCGAGCCGATAAAAAGGAAGTTCAATGGTCATGTGATATCTCCATTACGAACGCTAGTTTTACAAGACCGAATGCTTCCGGCTTGTCCTTGATTCTGAGCATGCGTGTTTGTACTTTGGACTTTTTTCCAACGGACTTGTGTACACACGATCGGAAAGTTTGAGAACATGCTAGCCAACATTTGTTGACGGAAAGTCCAACAACAATTGTCCGATGGAGCATACACCTGGTCGGACTTACTGCCAACAAGCTCACATCCAACATTTCCCGTCAGAAAATCGGATCGTGTGTACGCGGCATAAGTCT
This sequence comes from Aquarana catesbeiana, assembly GCF_042186555.1. Lineage (NCBI taxonomy): Eukaryota > Metazoa > Chordata > Amphibia > Anura > Ranidae > Aquarana > Aquarana catesbeiana. The sequence continues at coordinate 254,928,068 of NC_133334.1, forward strand.
GGAGAATATGTCAGTGCACATGTGGATGCTTTACCCAAACACCAGTGCCCAACCACATACAATGTCTCTTCCTATTCATCTCGATGGGCAGCTGTACGTGGCGGTAGCTCTGCACGCTGTAGGCCCCTGTGAGAAGACTGCTCTGGTACTTGCTCGAGCTTACTCACTGTAGTCTCCGGTAGGAAAATGGATGGTCCCTTAGAGGCGACAGCTTCCTTTCTACCTCCGACCAGAACTGGTTCCCTATCCGGCTGAACCTTCTCAACTTGGTTGGACTCGAATCTTGCGGTCCCAACCCTACGCTGCTCCTCCTGCCCCTGGATAGGCCTCAGGCAGCCTAGCAGCCAGGTGTCCCCAGGATTGGCCTCAGGCTTCCGTCCTAGCAGCCTGGGGCAACATAACATACAATCACCTAGACAGCCATCCAGGTGGCACAGAATCCCCGATCACCTGAGTCCACCCAAATAAATAGGCTCTCCCAACAGGCCAAGGGGCTAAAGAAACCTCTGCCAATTGGCTGAGACATCCCATCCATTCATACTGACCTTGCGAAGCCCCCTGTCATTTTAATGTCACCAGCCACAGTGCCAGAAGAGATAGGGTGCAGAAATTCCAGAATTACAGGGGAATCAATTAATCTTCTAACAATTAGCCAGGAAAATTACCACCTGGCAAACTAAATTTATTAGCAACCCTTCCTAAACACCAAGGTGCTACATGTGTATATATATAGAAGCGTTACATTGTTTTCTAATTAAATGTATCAGGAGGACTTGAGCACTGACGTGTAGAAGGTGTGATGGAGTTTGTCACATTGTGAATGATATATGAGGAAGTGCAGAAGATGTAACATTTTTTTATTGGAGCAACATTTTTATATAATTTGCTAACAAAAAAAATATCTAAATCAGCTATTTAAAAAACATTCAGCCTTAAAAATAATCGAGGTGACCCCAAAGCATCTGAGGTTTCTCTGTAATTGAAGTTATTGATCATCCTCTTGTTTTGAATTGTACTGTTCGGTGTAGTGTTTCCCTACATTGTAAAGCGCTGCACAAAATGTTGGCGCTATATAAATCCTGTATAATAATTACTGATTTCCTCATCACTTGCAGGCAATGATGAATGTGAGCGGATTGGTGGAAGGACTGGATAGAGAAACTGTATCCTCTTGGCTACAGAGCCACCCCATCATGGTAGTATCATCTCTGTGTGCCTCCATGCCTGTCACAATGTACACTGTGTGAATTATCATTGCTTAGATTGTTTTATGACTTCACTTTACATCTGTGCTGGCAAAATTTGAATCCTCTGATAAGGGAGCTTGGCTGAATACAACTGAGGCTTAAAGGGACAGTCCGCAAGACTCACAGGCAGAACACATACTGTATATAGGAGCTGTTTTACCTGCCAGACAATGTGTAATATAACACACTTACTATTGTGACTCCCCACATAGCATAAGACTAAGGGTGATGATACTTATCAGATCCTGCACTTCTGCAGACTTTGTGCCACTGCCCCGCCTCCTGGCTGCTTTCTGACTACTCATGACATCCCACACTGGTGACGCCCACCTGTAAAGCCACCTTCCCTATGCAGAGCAGCCACACCCACTGTAAGCCTGATCTGACTTACAGCTAGTGTGTATTGATTCAGTGTAAAGATTTATTCCAGGTGATTATTTTGCCAGAATGTAAAAATGATTAATTTATGAAAAGATACATAAGTGAGCTACAAGAAGTTTCATGTTCACTGCAGGCTGACCCCAAAAACCTAGTGACATCACTGCTCCATGAGCTACGGAATGCCTCATGCCTATTAATGTGACTGCCTCCTAGTGAGTTAATAAGTGTAGGCCGGAAAGTCAGTGTACATCATCCAGCTTTGCAGATTGTCAGTTGATAGTGGGGGAGGACCGTCAGGGAAGAGTGGGGACAATGTCTTTTAACCAATCTGGCTTTCTGGGTTCCAATTGGTTGCTATCAAATTTATAGCTAAATAAAAATGAAGCTGCTACAAATCTCTCAATGTGGTTCTCTCTGAATTGGTTTTATGGATGGCGGTCTTTTTGTTGGTGATGACCATTGTATCCTAATCTCTGTCATTGCAGGGATCATTAGGAGTCGCCATCCCGCTGCTGGTCGAAGAATATATTGGGGGTGAGGCAGATCCTGTTAAAGTCCGCAACCGCTTCCTGGACCTTTGTGGAGACATCATTTTTGTAATGCCGGCCCTGAAAACTGCAAAATATCACAGAGGTGAGTCCGGGACATTCCAGATTTCCTGTTTAAATGAAAATACCCAAACAAATCCGTCCGACCTTTGCATCGCAGTAGCTAAACATTTTTTGAGATTGGTCCCGAGAATCCATGAAATTCATTCCTAGTCCTGGGAAGACACATTTACCTACGCACAGCTGGCTTTCCATCTGGTTGTCAAGTTTCTGAACCTATAATAGGACAGGACGCTACTGGTTCCATAGTTAATGTTCGTTGTCTGTCAATAATTTGAATGTTATTACATCTAAAGAAACATTGTTACATAGTTACCTACATAACTGCAACTTGATTTGGATGTTAACGTTGTGTATACGGGAAATCTGGTATATACCTTAAAGTCCCATATCATGATCATTGTCCACTGCTGTGTCACCGAATCACCCAATACCTTCCGGCCATCACCAGTGGTGGGCGGAATGTACTCTGATAAAGGGTGATGTATACATAATGCCAGACAAATGGTGGCCTGCCTGAACATAGTCTCACTCCTTGACATAGCTATGTTTCTTGCCCCCATTACATTGCTTTGGTAGCTGATGGGGGCCTGGGGATGCTGGCAGTTGAAGGGAGCTCAAGGATGTTGGCAGTTGATAGCAGTCCAGGGACAGTGACAGCTGAAGACATCATAGGGATACTGGCAGATGAAGGGAGCCTGGGGGGTGCTCAAAGCTTAAGGGGCCTGAGGATGATGGCAGTCACAGGGAGCCCATGGTGGTAGCAGCTGGGGGGAGCCTAGGGATTCTGGTAACTGATGGAAACACAAGAACTCTGATAGCTGAAGGGAACCTGGGAGTGCTGGCAGCTGGAGGGAGCCCGGGGATACTGGCAGCTGGAGGGAGCCCGGGGATACTGGCAGCTGGAGGGAGCCCGGGGATACTGGCAGCTGGAGGGAGCCCGGGGATGCTGGCAGCTGGAGGGAGCCCGGGGATGCTGACAGCTGGAGGGAGCCCGGGGATGCTGGCAGCTGGAGGGAGCCCGGGGATGCTGGCAGCTGGAGGGAGCCCGGGGATACTGGCAGCTGGAGGGAGTCCGGGGATGCTGGCAGCTGGAGGGAGCCCGGGAATTGAGTCAATTGAAGGGTGCCAAGGAAAGCTGGAAACTGAAGAGAACCGGGGTGATGGCAGTTAAAGGGAGCCTAGGAATGATGCCAGTTAAATAAAACCAAGGAATGCTGGTAGCTAATAGGAGTCTGGAAATGCTGGAACCTGAAGGGTGTTTGGGAATGATAGCAGTTCATGAAAAACCTGGAAACGCTGGCACCTGAAGGGAGCTTGGGGATGCTGAAAGCTGAAAAACCCAGGGATGCTGGTACCTAAAAGAGGTTAAGGGATCCTGGCGGTTGAAGGGAGACCGGGGATGCTAGCAGTTAAAGGGAGCCCAGGGATGCTGCTAGGTATCGGAAAAACCTACCTATTGGATGAATTGGTGGGGTAGCAGAAACGGGAAGTCGCTTCTTCCTAGATTTGGGTTGATTCCTAATTTAAATGCCTTTCAACTATGCATTCTAGTTCTGATAGTAATCTATTTTCTTCTTGCAGATTCTGGATATCCCGTCTACTTCTACGAGTTCCGCCGTCGTCCATCTCTTTTTAAAGACACTAAGCCTGATTTTGTGAAGGCCGACCATGGCGATGAGATTTACTTTGTGATTGGAGGACCCTTCCTCAGTGACGATATTCTATTTTCAAGTAAATCCACTTTCCCAACTACTGCTCCTTCTACCATTCACCCAACAGACTTTGTAGGCTGATTCAGTGATTGGTCATCTGTGAACGATCTGATATCTGGTTATCACTTTGTTGTATCTCCGCATCTGTTGTTGTTGTATCTCGGCATAACTTTCCAGATTGTCACTTCTCTTTTCTCCACCAGGCCAATCAGAGGAAGATGAAAAGGTCCTTAGTAAAAACGTCATGAAATACTGGGCCAACTTTGCTCGGACCGGGTAAGACTCAAATAATTGGGCCTTAAGTACTGAACGCTGCACTGCTGGGCTTGACTTATTGGACCAGTAATAAAGATGACCAGTCATGGTTGGGTTTATACAAGAATGTGAATACACAGTCATAAATTATTATAAATGGTGCAAGCTTCTCTATGACCTTGCAAAGAAATGCACAGCTCTGTTCTTCCTTAATGTCGTGTACACTCAATGCTGGGGGGAAATGTTCTTCATAGTGCCTTGGTGGCTGGAGAGAGAGGAGGAAATCCCCGATGCTGCACATCCACGTAGGTATTCAGAAGTGAAATGACAACCTCAGCCTGGACTCCTGCCAGGCCACACCCCCAACGCGTTTCGCCCTGCCCCTCCAAGCTTACTCATGGGGATAGTGCCTTGGTGGGTAATTTTCTCTTTCTTGCAATGTTAAGGCCTTGGTTTCAATTCCTAATTTTATCAATATGGAGTATATATTGTATGTCTTGCCTGTGTCAGAACTATATAAATGTATAATAATACTGTGGGGGAAGGGAGGAGGCAGTAGAGGGTAAGCTCTTCTGGTGCAGAGACTGATGTGACTGGCTCAGTGTTCTCTGTACAGCACTGTGGTATATGTCAGAGCTATATAAATGTATAATAATAGTGTGTGGATTTTAGAGCGTACGCTCCTCTCGTGCAGTTTTACCCTTCCCTCTCCCTTTTTTATGCTGATTATTATTTCTATTCATCTTATTTTAGTGACCCCAATGGACCCGGTTTGGCTAACTGGCCACGGTATGACCAGGATGAAGATTATCTGCAGATTGATATTCAGCCGAAGCAGAAGGCCGCTCAGAGACTGAAAGACGCAAAATATGAATTTTGGACCAAAATACTCCCTGAGAAAATCCAAAAGATATCGGAGGAGCAGGCAGAGCATAGCGAGCTTTAGAACCGTCTGGATTGTATAGTAAATAAATCACCATTCCAAAGCATTTTGCAGCAAGACAATTAAAGTCCAAAGTGACTAAAAGCTGATAATTCAGTTGTGGGTGGAGACTGGCTGTTTGTATTTTTTCTGTATCTTGGGGACTCTGTAATGGTGTTCCCAGCTCCGCCCCCACCACAGAGTCTTTCTCCTGCTGCAGAATTGTCTTATTCCAATCAGGGAGTAGTGTCCTCGGACACTGAACACAGGGACATATCAAGTTCCAGATCACGTTTCATCCTGCCAGCTCTGACCCATAATTCAAATATCAATTTTGTGTGGATTGGCCCTGTAAAAAGGGGAGTTCCGCCCTGACTCACTCTTTAATAGTACTGAGAATCTGAGATGCTGTGAACCAGCGGGGTAACATTCCATTCTCCAAATACTGTGAAAAAAACTGAAATAAATGTTTTCGTTTTTTACCGTAAATATATTTTGTCTGATTATTTCCCGACTTGATCCCTCTGCTCTGAGAATCGTATTCATGAATTTTCCAACAATGGCGGCTCACAGGTCTGGAAGCTATGACACTTTAAATATCAATGTGGATTTTTGAGCTCAAGTTAAACCAGAATGAAACTCTAAAAATAAAAATTGCTGGCAGGGTGGGATATTCGGCAGAAAGGACATACTTAGGGGTTGACTTACTAAAGCGAAAAGACTATGCACTTTGCAAAGTGCAGTTGTTCCCGAGCTTAGTAAATGAGCAGAAGCTCTGCTGACTTCCATCATCCAATCATGTACAAGCATAAAATGCTGTTTTTATTTCTTTCCTTGTAAAGTGAAGCATTACCTAATTTACTAAGCTCTGGAGCAACTGCATTTGCAGAGGGCAATTGCACTCTACAAAGTGGGCAGTCTATTTTGCATTAAAGCATTTGTAACCCCAACATTTCATGATCCTGATATGTTCCTGCAGTACCATGTACTTGTATGAGAAAGTATCCTGATCTCTTTGTATTGCTTCCTTTATGAGAAATCCCTGGTGTTCCTGCCAGTCCCTCTGGTTTCCAACTAAGAACTGACCACACTAAGCAGGAGAACACATCGTGGTCAGTTCTCTAGCTATGCTGGGAGCTCAGTGTTCTCCTCCAATGATCAGACTTGTCCTTACATGCCTCTGCTGCACAGCAATTTACTGGGAAGCTCAGTGTGCTGCTTCTTCTCCTCCCCCCAGCTCTTATGCAGCTGAGAACAGAGGGAATGTGATCACTTATGTAGCAAGGTCCCAGGCCTCCTTTGGTCTAATGAGAACCTCCAGGGCCAGAGATGGCTAATATCCTTCTGTAAATGGTGGGTTGTGAGGCATAGTGGGTGCAAGGCAGTTAGATTCATTGGGCGCCAGACACTTCTTGAATGCAAAAGAGATTTTATTTCTCTTAACAGAACTTTGGGAGAGAGGGTTAGGGCCAGGTCACCCTTAAATAGTTGCAAGATTAATTGACAGACTCCGAGACTTCAACAGGAGCACAGCCATGCAGGAAAAGGCATCCAGCAAGAAGCCACATCTGCATGTGTAGGAATGCTGTCTCCTATGGGAACAGTCTTTAACAGTTCCTAACACAAAGTGTAACAGTTCCTTCACTTCCACTACAAACACTTCTTGTAGTTCTTCAGCCCACTGAGCTCCCAGTCTCTCTCACTAGAATAGTTATTCACTACCACTGAATCCCTTGAGCTCCTCCAGTCTTCTCTGCTGGGTCCCTTGCTTGGCACTCAGGATACTTCTCAAGCTTCACCCCACTGTCCTGCTCGGTCCCTGGCTTGACACACAAGCCTACTCTGCAAGCGTCACCTCTGCTGGTTGGGTCCCTGGCTTGATACCCACTGAAGTTTCCAGATTCTTCACCCTCGGTTGGTGAGAATACTGCTCCGATACTTGCTTCAGCTACTCACTGTGGTCCCTGGTAATAAGGTGATTGGTCCCTTAGTGGCACTGGCGACAGCTTCCCCTCTACCTCCGACCACGACAGGTTCTTCGTCCGGCAAAACTATCACTTCTGGTTGGAATGCAAGCCGCAATCCCAACCCTGAGCTACTCTCTTGCGTCTGGATAGGCCTTCAGCCTAGCAGCCAGATGTACCCAGGATAGGCCCAAAATCCAGCCTAGCAACACAGTCAATACAATACACGTCCACCCAGATAGCCATCCAGGTACCCAGCCACCTAGCGGCAAAAGAGAGAAGTGCAGCAACTACAGACTAATGACGCGTACACGCGGTCGGATTTTCCGATGGGAAATGTTCGATAGGAGCTTGTTGGCGCAAATTCCGACCGTGTGTAGGCTCCATCTGACATTTTCCATTGGAATTTCTGACAAACAAATTTTGATATCTGGACAACAAAATCTGTTGCCGGAAATTCCGATCGTGTGTACAGAATTGTGACACACAAAATTCCACGCATGCTCGGAATCAAGCAGAAGAGCCTCACTGGCTATTGAACTTGTGTTGTACGTCACCGCGTTCTTGACGTTTGGAATTTCCGACAAGATTTGTGTGACCGTGTGTATGCAAGATAAGTTTGAGCCAACATCCGAAAAACATGGATTTTGTTGTCAGAATGTGCGATCGTGTGTACGCAGCATTAGAGTGAAATCAATTGATCCTCAACAATTAGCCAAGGTAGCTATATCTGGCAGGTAAATTTAGGAGCAACCCTGCCTAAACACCAGGGTGCTACACTTATAAAAAAAATGGACAAAAGGGTATTTATAAAGTGTTTTTCTTTTTCATACATCATGGGGCACAGAGTCAGGCTAATATTCATTACCTACTGGGTTATACTCCATCAGGTGAATGGACACGGGTAGACAAAAGGTCTTCAGACAGGAAGTGTCCCAGCCTGAGTTGCCAGTGTCCCAGCCTGAGTTGCCAGTGTTCCAGCCGGAGTTGCCAGTGTTCCAGCCGGAGTTGCCAGTGCCTACCTTCCAGTCTGATGTGCCCGCTTTCCAGCCTTATGTGCCCGCTTTCCAGCCTGATGTGCCCGCCTTCCAGCCTGATGTGCCCGCCTTCCAGCCTGATGTGCCCGCCTTCCAGCCTGATGTGCCCGCTTTCCAGTCTGATGCGCCCGATTTCCAGCCTGATGCGCCCGCTTTCCAGCCTGATGAGCCAACTTTCCAGCCTGATGTGTCCGTTGCCCAGTCTGATGTGTCTGCTGCCCAGCCTGATGTGTTCCTGTCCGCTGCCCAGCCTGATGTGTTCCTGTCCGCTGCCCAGCCTGATGTGTTCCTGTCCGCTGCCCAGCCTGATGTGTTTCTATCCGCCTCCCAGCTTGGTGTGTTCCTGACTACTGCCCAGTTTGGTGTGTTCCTGTCTGCTGCCCAGCCTGATGTGTTCCTGTCCGTTGCCCAGCCTGATGTGTTCCTGTCCATTGCCCAGCCTGGTGTGTTCCTGTCCGCTGCCCAGCCTGATGTGTTCCTGTCCGCGGCCCTGCCTGGTGTGTTCCTGTCTGCCACCCAGCCTGATGTGCCACTGCCTGCTGCCCAGCTTGAAGTGCCCGCTGCCCAGCTTGAAGTGCCTGCTGCCCGGCTGGACACCATGGGCTTTCCCCAGCAACAGCTAGTTGGATCTTCCGGAGGTCGCTCCTTCGAGGGGGGGTACTGTCTGGAAAGGTCCCCTCCACTGGTGATATCGATCATTTGGCGTGCAGTACTGAGATCCACCAGCAGGTGTCTCCTGGCAGTTTGGAGCTGTCAGAGGAGCATTTCCCTGCTGGCATTTTGTCACCTTTGGGCCGCAGTACTGGCGTCCACCAGCAGAGGGATCCTGGCAGTATGAGCAGGTATTACCCTTTGCAGACAGGCGTCACCTGACTTTAATTAGCAGCTGCAGTATAAATACCCGGCAGGTGCGCACACATCTTGCCTTGGTATTGTCCTTGAGCCCTGACTTGCAGCCTGCATCCTGTTTACCTGATTTCTGAGACCTGATTCCTGGAGCCTGTTGATCCTGTTCCCTGTCTGTTACCTTAACCCTGGACCCTGAGCCTTGTATCTGACCTGTCCCTCCTGTGATCCATCCATCCTCTCTATGTCCTGTTTGTTTCCCTTCCCCAGCTGCTGACCTCCCGTTGACGACCCTGGCCTGGCTCTGTTTACGATCTCGGTATTTCCCTTACTTGTATATATTTGTTCTGTTATTATTTGTGGGGTTCTGTTTTGTATTGGTTGTGGTGCACTATGTGATATTGGAGGTGGTTGTGTTATATTTATTTATCTTTAATAAATCATTTATATTTTCAGTTATACACGTCTGGGTTTCCTCTGTTGCAGTCCACACAGTTCTGGTCTTATCTGGTACATGACAGCTGCACTTAGTGTATTGTGTGTATATATATATATGCATCCCAGGTGTTGTGTGTGTGTGTGTGTATATATATATATATATATATATATATATACAGGGCCGTCTTAATAGCATCATGGGCCCCTGGGCTGAGTAATGGCAGGAACCCCTCATAATGGGCACAGCAGGTGTACAGACTGTAGAACTCAGTGCAGGGATGGTGGGAATCCCTCATAATGGGCACAAAAGGTTTACAGACCCAGGAACTCAGTGCAGGGATGGTGGGAACTCCTCATAATGGGCACAGCGGATGTACAGACCCCGCAGGGGCATTGGTCTGTACACCTGCTGACACCACCCACCAGCCTGCAGGGGCGTTGCTAAGTTTACAAAAGATCTGAGGTTAGAGCCCATAGCAGCGAAGTAAAGAAAGTCATACGCTTTACATCAGGGTCCCCAGAGAGCCCTCTCTCCTTACATCAGGGTCCCCAGAGCCCCTCCTTACATCAGGGTCCCCAGAGCCCCTCCTTATAGCAGGGTTAAGGACGAGCTCCGGCGTGTTCGCAAGCTGCACATGCTGAGCCCGCCAGGAACTCGACACTGCACAGCACTAATCACAAGCAGTGAGACATTTCCCGATGTGCGGCTGCAGAGATCGGGAAATATCTCACTGCTTGTGATTAGCGCAGCGCAGTGCCGACTTCCTGGCGGGCTCGGCATGTGCAGCTTGCGAACACGCCGGAGCTCATCCTTAATCAGGGTCCCCAGAGCCCATCAAATGCAGCCTTACCAGTGCCCATCAAATGCAGCCTTATCAGTGCCCATAAAATGCATCCTCACCAGTGCCCATCAAATACAGCCTTACCGGTGCCCACCAAATACAGCCTTAGCAGTGCCCATCAAATGAAGCCTTAGCAGTGCCCATCAAATGCAGCCTTAGCAGTGCCCACCAAATGCAGCCTTAGCAGTGCCCATCAAATGAAGCCTTACCAGTGCTCATCAAATGCAGCCTTACTAGTGCCCATCAAATGCAGCCTTACCAGTGCCCATCAAATGCAGCCTGATTAATGCATCCTTACCAGTGCCCAGCAATGGATGCTTAACAGTGCCCAGCAAATGCATCCTTTCCAGTGCCCATCAATGGATCCTGGTTTTGAATATTCCGGCGTGTCCGTCCTCCCCTTCCTTGGTCCTCCTCCTCCTCCCCCAGCAGCCGCTGTTACAAGGTCCCGCCTCCTATAATACATGTCACACCATTGGATCAGTGTTCCGCCTATCGCTGGGGTCCAGGATGCGGGACTTTGTTAAAGTGGCTGCTGGAGGATGACCGAGGGAGGGTAGGATTGGCACGTCGGGATTACATCCCCCAATGTGTGGCATCGGGGTGGACCGCCCTACGTTGGCATGGACGCCCACCCCTTCCCCACACCCACACTGCCTGCCACAGCTTGCAGTCCTGCAGGACGCGGCTGCTAATGGGAATGGTGTTCCTGCTGTGGGAAAAGTACAGGAACCCTGTTCCCATGCGTTCCTACAGGACTCGAGCCCTGAGCTGCACCCAGTGGTGTATTCTGATTTTGCTGCCCTGGGCAAGACTAAAATTGGGTGCCCCCCCATCTAAATTTTTTCCACCCCTTCCTTCTCAAGTGGCTATTCAGGGTCTCTAATTGCTGCACGGGTTCTCTGGTGGACTGTGCGGGGTCTCTGGTGGACTGTGCGGGGTCTCTGGTAGACTGTGGCATTGATAAAATTTGGACTTGGTAAGGGTTGCCGATGAAGTTTGGCAGAACTACTAAAACAAAAAACAAACCCAAAAATGTGTGAGTGTGGTGTTGCAGGAGATGCAGTGCACCCTATAGAGGAGACAGCCCTGTCTATGTCTGTGTCTGGGTTGGAGAAGTAAACACATTGGAGAATGGAGGGGGGTGGGTGCACCCCACATATACAGGTAGGTAACAGACTCTTACAAACAAGTGACTAAAAGAAATCAATACTCAGCGCTGCCTCTCTAAAACATAAATTACATCTACCTACATCAAAGTTTTATCGTGCCAAATAAATTCATACAATGTAAATCAAAATAAGGTGCAATCAATAAAGTTCATCTATTGTGAAGTACGGGATTGGTGACATATTGGTGCAGTCTTGGTGACTTCCTGTGTTCCCCTCCTGGGTCCCCACTCACCAGATAGAGATGAAAAATACGCCTGTGTGTATAAAGATGGTGTCTTCTGTCCAGCGGATATATAAGTTGGTTGTACCTCAGAGAATGGAATCTTCTCCCCTCCACCGCTTGTTATGGGTCTAGCATACTTTACTCAGTCATAGGTCACTTAGTAATACTTACTACACAGCGCGGGTTCATTCTTACTATTTTTTTCTTACAAACAAGGCCTGGGGAATGCCCAGGAAAAAATTCCAAGCCTACTTACCACCAGCTCGAAGACAACCAAATTAACCTGTCTAACAGTATGCGTTTGTAGCACTAACTCACGGTGGAGCTGCTGGTTTAAGTGGGTCTGTTACCTTCACTCTGCTTCCCTCTGTTTCACCGCCACCGGGTCTAGGGTTCCGTTGAGTTTACTCCTGGACAACACACGCACCAACACTGGAGTACGTTTTCAATGCTTTATTAAAACAAACGACTTAGGAAGTAGCAGGAAAGAGGTAGAAAGGAAACTTGCAGAAGAAACTCAAATATTCTCTGGTAGGGTTCTCTTGACAAAATGTCCTGGTAGAATTCAAATACTATTTGAAATGTGCTCCCCTCGTGGGACACACTTTTTGCTCGTCTGGATAGGCCTCTCTCACCAGTCTAGCAGCCAGCACGCAGCACAAATCAAAGTCTCTGCCACAGACTTGTTTGGGAACAAGATCCGTACAATCCTCTGCCACAGGATGTATAGGTTTTTCTATAGTGAAAGTCAGTCACAGTGCTTGAACCTTTAAGCCGAGCCAGCAACACTATGCTGTATAGTTACTTTTGGATACGTCCTCCAACCGAGTCACCAGGCCCCTCTATAGACCAGCACGCTGCGTGATCTCTCCAAGACGGGTCCTTCCCTGGGATCTCCTCGGTTGTCCAGCTTCGTCACACAGGACCGACAGCTCAGGACCATTCCTTGGCCGTGGTGGTAGGCCCCAGACAAGCCCCTGGACCCTGCGCCGCTGTATCATGGGCCTCCCGAACGGAGGACCACGAGGTATCTCCTTAACGCATACCTGTCGGTCCAGGAGGGCCAGCAGGTGGCTGTAAAACGAACCCCAAAACATGGCGTCTGTGCCATAGATATCCTCACCCAGAATGCAACTCGGAGGACCACCTCCACCGAGCGTGCCTCCGAGACAGAGGAGCATCCATATGCTTCAATACCTTTCCAACCCTGACCAGTGGCAACAGCGACACCCATCGGTCAGCACGGAAACACACACAACGTCAGCCAAGCTGGAACAGAGGCAAACTTTACCTTCCTAACGCACAATTTACTAAATTTACCTAACATGCGGTAGATTGCAAATCTACCAGCGCTACATACTCCCCCCACTACAATAGACGTTGTCCCCAACGTCTGTCCCAACACAGTAACAATAACTCTCAAGCCTGAGAGTAAGCATTTGAGTTTCTTATAACTTTGGATAGACAAAGGGAGAGAAAGGACAGTTTTAAGACACTATAAGACTTATATCTATAAAACATTATGTTCACAGCTGCAAACAAAACCACAGTATAATGGTACACAACCTCACTAACTAGCTGAAAAGCCTTCCAGCTCTATATATGATCCGATAATCCCTGAAAAGGAAACATAGTTAGACATACACATATACATCCTATACATCAGTAGGAGCAAAGTCTCAATAAAAGTGAAACTCTCTTCCCACTACCTATACTAGAAAAAAAGAAAATATACTTTAGGAGTCCATCCCTGCATAAGAACTTTTTTTTTCTCTATAAAAGAAATCCGGCTAGCAAAAAAGAAGTCCTTGGATTTGAACACTCATCAGAATCTGTAGATCTTGACCACGCAGATCTCTTTACCCTGACACTATCTAGCTAGGTAATTTCAAAGTTCTGTTGTCCATAATTACCAGTAAAAGCGAGGATCTGGCAAGGTCAACGATTTCCCCTCTTTATCCACAGTGGTAATAAAGTACACAACATTGTCCTTTCCCGGTCTACAAATTACCACTTTATCGGCATAGATGTGCCGACCGAAGTTCCAATGTACAAAGCATCCGCTGAAACGTTCATCCATCCGGACGGAACATCCAGTCTTTCTGAAGGGCTTAGGTACAGACAAGTAGTCCCAAACAGCTTCACTGTACCAAAGTTCCAGATTAGCTTCAATATCCTGCATAATATCCTGGGGCACATAGGGAAACTCCAATCCATACTCTGCGGCCACACGCTTGTTTAACATCCGTTGCAAGCGAGCAAGTTTTGGCAAAGATCTGTCTCTGCCCAGACCAGGCGGTACACAGGAATTTAGTGACTTTCTCACCATAGACCCAGCCGATGTCTGTAGTGAACTAGTAGCCTTTGGCAAAGTCTCAACAACAGTACTGTGTGTTTCTACACAGGGTGACGTCTTCCCAGAACTCAGGCCAGTCCTTTCAGAAAAAGTCATTGTGGAGGCAACATCTTCGCCTTGTGACCACAATAGCTCTTGTGACATGGTTTCAAATAAGTCATCATCACCGGAAAGATCCGGCATGGATTCTATTTCCGAGTCTCTCAGTTCTTCCGCTGGCAAATATTTATTTACAGTCCCCAACAGTGGCTTACCTGTTCCGGACGTAGACTCTGGTAGCTCCGGCTCAGGCATCCTCTGGGGTAGGCCTCGACCACGGCCGCGGGAAGACTTTACATAGCCCACCTTCTTCTGAGTATGCACCATAGGAGTAGGCATAGTGGACTCAGGAACCAAAGTAATGTCTCCGCGTGAGACAACAGTAACAATGTCTCTTTCTGGAACATTGTCCGTAGCAACAGGCAAAGTGGCAGCCCGTCGCTCCCTCTCTGTAGCGATAGCAGCTTCCACTGTAGCAATACCTGTCACCCAATCCATTCGATAGGCACGGGGCGACATGGTAGGTTGCTCCACCACAAACAGGTATTCTCCACACTGTGGACATCGACCGAATGGACGAAGATGCACGGCCAATCCTTCTCATCGATGGCAGGTCATGCCCAGTCCCTCAACATCTCCAGAGGTATACAGGACAAACCTCCCCTGCGGCTTCAATCAAACTCCAGTATCTGTGAGCAAAGTCCCAGATCGCACAGCATTCATCATGGTGCTTGCAGGGAACATTCTGGGTCCCACAACCGACTGCAATGCCGAAAAAGACATGGCCACACTCTGATCTTCTCAGCACGATCACGAGGCCTCTCTTTTCCTCTGGCGCCAAACACATACACGCGTACCACGCGGTAGCAAGTAGGGTAACTCCTCCCACTTGTTCTTTCAGTCACGTAACTCCCGGGCCTTTTCCTGGCGCCCAGCGTCTACGCACTTAGAAGCAAAGTCCTGCAATGTAACATTTCCTCTTCCTGAAAAGATTTTTTTTTTTCAAAGTCCAGCTCTCTCTGTAAACTCCCGGTAAAACACTCCATCGGGTTGCAATAATTGACGGTCACACATGTAGCACTAACTCACGGTGGAGCTGCTGGTTTAAGTGGGTCTGTTACCTTGACTCTGCTTCCCTCTGTTTCACCGCCACTGGGTCTAGGGTTCCGTTGAGTTTACTCCTGGACAACACACGCACCAACACTGGAGTACGTTTTCAATGCTTTATTAAAACAAACGACTTAGGAAGTAGCAGGAAAGAGGTAGAAAGGAAACTTGCAGAAGAAACTCAAATATTCTCTGGTAGGGTTCTCTTGACAAAATGTCCTGGTAGAATTCAAAAACGATTTGAAATGTGCTCCCCTCGTTGGCACACTCCTTGCTCGTCTGGATAGGCCTCTCTCACCGGTCTAGCAGCCAGCACGCAGCACGAATCAAAGTCTCTGCCACAGACTTGTTTGGGAACAAAATCCGTACAATCCTCTGCCACAGGATGTAAAGGTTTTTCTATAGTGAAAGTCAGTCACAGTGCTTGAACCTTTAAGCCGGAGCCGGCAACACTATGCTGTATAATTACTTTTGGATACGTCCTCCAACCGAGTCACCAGGCTCCTCTATAGACCAGCACGCTGCGTGATCTCTCCAAGACGGGTCCTCCCCTGGGATCTCCTCGGTTGTCCAGCTTCGTCACACAGGACCGACAGCTCAGGACCATTCCTCGGCCGCGGTGGTAGGCCCCAGACAAGCCTCTGGACCCACCCCTGCACCGCTGTATCGTGGGCCTCCCGAGCATCCATACGCTACCAGCGCTACACGTTAAGAACAGTGGTTTAGTCCGCACGCATTTGCAAATGCATGCGTAAGCCACAGAGCCTCGTCACGGCACCCTGATATCTGTGGTCCTAACACTAAAATATGAGTGTCCCCACAGTGGAGGCACAAGCATTCTCTGCATGGGGCAGGCACGAATGACAGTTAACCGTTCAGGTGAGGGGAGGTGTAGTGGAGAGCCCAGTCTAAGGAGAAGGGCGACGGTGATGTCTGGTGTCTGTGCATAGTGTGGGCTCAACTCACGCACCTCTCCTCCTAGGACATGGTAGTCCTCTGACCCAGATACGATGATGGGTAACAGCAGGAACAGGTGTCCGGGGCCGGGCACAGCCACCGAGGAGAGTGGAGGAAGGTCAGAGCCTGCTCTCTTCTCTCCCCTGGAGCGGCTCTGGCGGAATTTGAAAACGCTTCCCGGGCTTGGTGCTGGCAGCAGTCAGGCTCCTCCTTCCATTCCCCCATGTGTGCCACCCTGTCAGATTGTTCACATCTATTTGGAGCGGTGCTCATAGACCGGCTGATGGAGAGGCGGCGGCGGTGGGGCTGGGAGGTGTGTGTTCCCGGACAGTGCTGACACCTTGCTGCACACAGCAGTTCAGAGTCTAACTGGGACATGGGACCAGTCCAGATCGAGGCTAATTTATGCACCTGCCCCCCCCCCACTCCGATATGCCAGTGACTGCCTGGGGATGTCAGTGTGCTGGGGAGATGACAGGGAATCCCCTTCCGCCGCTGTGCACAACAGAGCCTTAGTGTCCCTTCTGCCTGGGGGCGGCGCCACCCCCTTTAAAAATGCTGCCGAGGCCTCGAGGTAGATATGCCCCTGGCTGCACCCGGTAAGAGACTCGGGGCTAAGGGCCCAAGACTCTGGGCTATAGCCCCAGAAGCCACCCTCTAGCGATGCCACTGCCAGCCTGCCCCAATTTACGCACCTACTCTCAAGAATTAAAGTATAAATAATTGATAGATTTAAACATATATTAGTACTTTCAATTCTCATTTTTAACAATAAGAAAATATGTCATGAATCAAAGACTAATCAACAAGGGCACAGTACAGGGGGGAGGCAGAAAGGCACAGTATGGGGGGGGGGGGGGGTTCAGGAGGGCACAGTACGGGTTCCGGGACGCTGCCCTGGACACTGCCATTCTGGGACAGTAAAAAGCATGACTATCCCAGCAAATCCGGGACAGTTGGCAAGTATGATGTAATACAAGATTATCATGGGCCCCCCACCCCATGCTCCGGGGGCCCCTGGGCAGTGCCCAGGGGTGCCCATGCATTAAGACAGCCCTGATTTGCAGCACAGCTCTGTGCCTGATGAGGGGTACTCTTCATTCCATATTTGGTTCCTGCATGTACAGTATTGCATTTCCACACCCCCAGTGTACCTGGGATAGCTGATACCCACATCCTGTGCAGACTTATATGGAAGAGGGGAATGTCAGTGTTCAACAGGTCAGCAGTGAGATCTCACAGATAGTGACCGGTTCTCCTCCAGCCTGAGCAATGGATAAACTTTCCATTATTTCCTCATATAGACATAAAATCCTTCAATAAAAGCCTCTGCAGCCATTCAGCAGCCAGGACCAGCCCAGCCCCTGCCCAGTGTAACCCTCTGCAGCTGAAGGTGTCATTTACTCCAGAGATAAGATGAGGAGAGAAGGAGTTGTGCTGTGCTGCCTGCTGCTGGCCGGCCTGTGTGCAGGTGAGAGCACTACATAGGGGGCCACTACATACAGAGGGGCACACTGACTGCTACTACATACAGAGGGGCACACTGACTGCTACTACAAACAGAGGGGCACACTGACTGCTACTACATACAGAGGGGCACACTGACTGCTACTACATACAGATGGGCACACTGACTGCTACTACATACAGAGGGGCACACTGACTGCCACTACATACAGAGGGGCACACTGACTGCCACTACATACAGAGGGCACACTGACTGTTACTACATACAGAGGGGCACACTGACTGTTACTACATACAGAGGGGCACACTGACTGTTACTACATACAGAGGGGCACGCTGACCGTTACTACATACAGAGGGGCACGCTGACCGCCACTACATACAGAGGGCACACTGACTGTTACTACATACAGAGGGGCACACTGACTGTTACTACATACAGAGGGGCACACTGACTGTTACTACATACAGAGGGGCACACTGACTGCCACTACATACAGAGGGCACACTGACTGTTACTACATACAGAGGGGCACACTGACTGTTACTACATACAGAGGGGCACACTGACTGTTACTACATACAGAGGGGCACACTGACTGTTACTACATACAGAGGGGCACACTGACTGTTACTACATACAGAGGGGCACACTGACTGTTACTACATACAGAGGGCACACTGACTGTTACTACATACAGAGGGGCACACTGACTGCTACTAGATACTGTACAGAGGGGGACACTGACTGCTACTATATACAGAGGGGCACACTGACTGTTACTACATACAGAGGGGCACGCTGACCGCCACTACATACAGAGGGGCACACTGACTGTTACTACATACAGAGGGGCACGCTGACCGTTACTACATACAGAGGGGCACGCTGACTGCAACTACATACAGAGGGGCATGCTGACTGCAACTACATACAGAGGGGCACGCTGACTGCTACTACATACAGAGGGGCAAGCTGACTGTTACTACATACAGAGGGGCACGCTGACTGCAACTACATACAGAGGGGCACGCTGACTGTTACTACATACAGAGGGCACACTGACTGTTACTACATACAGAGGGGCACACTGACTGTTACTACATACAGAGGGGCACGCTGACTGCAACTACATACAGAGGGGCACGCTGACTGCAACTACATACAGAGGGGCACACTGACTGTCACTACATACAGAGGGGCACACTGACTGCCACTACATACAGAGGGGCACACTGACTGCCACTACATACAGAGGGCACACTGACTGCCACTACATACAGAGGGGCACACTGACTGCCACTACATACAGAGGGCACACTGACTGCCACTACATACAGAGGGGCACACTGACTGCCACTACATACAAAGGGCACACTGACTGCAACTACATACAGAGGGGCACGCTGACTGCAACTACATACAGAGGGGCACGCTGACTGTTACTACATACAGAGGGGCACGCTGACCGTTACTACATACAGAGGGGCACGCTGACCGTTACTACATACAGAGGGCACGCTGACCGTTACTACATACAGAGGGCACACTGACTGTTACTACATACAGAGGGGCACACTGACTGTTACTACATACAGAGGGGCACGCTGACTGCAACTACATACAGAGGGGCACGCTGACTGCAACTACATACAGAGGGGCACACTGACTGTCACTACATACAGAGGGGCACACTGACTGCCACTACATACAGAGGGGCACACTGACTGCCACTACATACAGAGGGCACACTGACTGCCACTACATACAGAGGGGCACACTGACTGCCACTACATACAGAGGGCACACTGACTGCCACTACATACAGAGGGGCACACTGACTGCCACTACATACAAAGGGCACACTGACTGCAACTACATACAGAGGGGCACGCTGACTGTTACTACATACAGAGGGGCATGCTGACTACTTGCAGACTGACACTATATACAGGTGGGCACACTGACTGCTGCAGGCTAATACTACATACAGAAGGCACCCTGACTGCTATAGACTGGCACTATATACAGAGGAGCACACTGACTCCTCTGGACTGGCACTATATACAGATGGGTACCCTGAGTGGTACTATATACAGAGTGGACGGGCACTATATACACTGACTTCTTATGAATTCTATAGAGTTAGTTCTCTTTATTGCAATGTATTTGCAAACTGTATGACATTAAAACCTCTCTTTTTATCCTAATGCCGCGTACACACGGTCGGACTTTACGGCGGACTTTGCCCGGCGGATTTTTCGACGTACTTTCCGACGGACTTTGTGAATGAACGGACTTGCCTACACACAATCCACCAAAGTCCGTCGAATTCGTACGTGATGACGTACGACCGGACTAAAACAAGGAAGTTCATAGCCAGTAGCCAATAGCTGCCCTAGCGTGCCTTTTTGTCCGTCGAACTAGCATACAGACGAGCGGACTTTTCGACCGGACTCGATTTCAACGGATAAATTTTAAACAAGTTTAAAATCTAAGTCCGTCCAACTTTTGAGAAAACAAAGTCCGCTGGAGCCCACACACATCGAATTGTCCGACGAAATCCAGTCCGCCGGGCAAAGTCCGCCGTAAAGTCCGCTCGTGTGTACGCGGCATTAGTAGCTGAACTAGATTAGTTAATTTTGTTGCTAGCTATTATTGTGCTGAGAGCCCCTCCTGTATTCTTTATATAAAACATGTTTATTGCCACCAAATAGTTATTATTATAAAGTTAATGTCCCATTCTCCTGCAGAGCTGATGTGCTGCAAACTGGTCATTGCTCTGCACAGTGAGGGGTGACAGGTCCCCGTGGGGTATGCGATATTTCATTGTTTTCCATTTCCAGGGATAAACAGCGACCGCTTTGTCTTGCACAATGCTCGCTGGTCATGTGACCTGGGGGTGTTGGGTCAGAGATATCTGATCGTTGGTGACTCAGCATCATTTGCGTGTGTGTGCCAGCTTCACATGCATGCCAAGGCTCAGCAGAGCCAAACTTTGCCCTGGTAGCGGGAGTCTAATTTTTTGTCCCCTATATGGCACTGCAGACCTTTGGAACATTTGAAGAGCTCTATCTACATCTACATGTACATGTAGCCAGGCAGCGGGCCAAAGGTGAGGCCGAGATGGGCCATATCCAAGTGCAAACACTGAGATCTCATACACGCCATGTGAGCAAAGAAGGGCACAGAGTGTACACAAATCACCGCAGAAATGCCACGAGTACTTTGTGCATATAAAAAAATAAAAATTCTATTTAAAACATTCAAATCCTCCAACTGCCAACTACGTGTGCTCAGAAAGTTTGTTCATTTTTTTTATCATTAGTTGGGTCAAAGTTTGTTTTCAACCGCAGTGATAAGAAAATTCGAAGGATCAGGATGGAAACTTTTTTTGAACAAACAAATTTCTAACCGTGTATGTGGTTTTTGCTTGGTAAAGTCCATTTACTCCAAAATCGAATGTTAAAAGCAAATGAAATCTTTCGAGCGACATTTGAATGTTTTTTTTTTTTAAGAATTTTCGTATAATTTTCCAAAGATTTTTAAAAGAATTTTCATTTGACATTGCTAGAAATTCTGTATATAGTCCTACAGAAGAGGCAGTGCACAGTCCACATGGACTTTGCTGTTTAATGGGGTTGCCCAGTCTCCTTAATGCGTACAGGTATGGGGGGAGGGCTGAGTGCGTACAGGTGTAAGGAGGGGGCTGAATGCTCACAGGTGTGAGGAAGGGGGCTGAATGCTCACAGGTGTGAGGAAGGGGGCTGAGTGCATACAGGTATGGGGGGGCTGAGTGCGTACAGGTATGAGGGGGGCTGAGTGCGTACAGGTATGGGGGGCTGAGTGCATACAGGTGTGGGGAGGGGGGCTGAGTGCGCACAGGTGTGGGGAGGGGAGCTGAGTGCGCACAGGTGTGGGGAGGGGGGCTGAGAGCGTACAGGTATGAGGGGGGGCTGAGTGTGCGTACAGGTATGAGGGGGGGCTGAGTGCGTACAGGTATGAGGGGGGGCTGAGTGTGCCTACAGGTATGGGGGGGGGGCTGATTGCGTACAGGTATGAGGGGGCTGAGTGTGCACAGGTGTGGGGAGGGGGGCTGAGAGTGTACTGGTATGGGGGGGCTGAGTGCGAACAGGTATGAAGGGGGGCTGAGTGCTTACAGGTATAAGGGGGGGTTGAGTGCGCACAGGTGTGGGGAGGGGGGCTGAGTGTGCACAGGTATGAGGGGGGCTGAGTGCGTACAGGTATGAGGGGGGGCTGAGTGCGTACAGGTATGAGGGGGGGCTGAGTGTGCGTACAGGTATGAGAGGGGGGCTGATTGCATACAGGTATGAGGGGGCTGAGTGTGCACAGGTGTGGGGAGGGGGGCTGAGAGCGTACAGGTATGGGGGAGGCTGAGTGCGTACAGGTATGAAGGGGGGCTGAGTGCTTACAGGTATGAGGGGGGCTGAGTGCGCACAGGTGTGGGGAGGGGGGCTGAGTGCGCACAGGTGTGGGGAGGGGGGCTGAGTGCGCACAGGTGTAGGGAGCGGTGCTAAGTGTGCACAGGTATGGGGGGCTGAGTGCCTACAGGTATGGGGCGGGGCTAAGTGCATACAGGTATGGGGGGCTGAGTGCGTACAGGTATGAGGGGGGGCTGAGTGCATACAGGTATGGAGGGGCTGAGTGCGTACAGGTATGAGGGGGGCTGAGTGCATACAGGTATGAGGGGGGGCTGAGTGCGTACAGGCATACCTCCCAACTCTCCCTGATTTCGAGGGACTGTCCCTGATTTGGAGCACTGTCCCTCTGTCCCTCTTTCCTCCTCATTTGTCCCTCATTTTGGTCTGATCTATATAGATGTATATAAAATGCACTTTTTATCTATCAAGAAGTGTTTCCCAGCGCTAAACCTTTAATCTGATTTCTAAATTGCTGCATTTGTAAATTCCAAAAGCCAATATAAAGGAATAGTAGTGGTAAAAAGCATTTGTGGGTTTAACCAATCTTGTTTTTTTTGTACAATTCTCCATTAAGGGTCCGTGGCAGGGGGTGTGTCCTATGCCTGCATGCTTTTGCTGATAGGTGTCCCTCATTCCCATCTCAAAAAGTTGGGAGGTATGTGTACAGGTATGGGGGGGCTGAGTGTGTACAGGTGTGGGGAGGGGGGGCTGAGTGCACACAGGTGTGGGGAGGGGGGCTGAGAGCGTACAGGTATGAGGGGGGCTGAGCGCGTACAGGTATGGGGGGCTGAGTGCGCACAGGTGTGAGGAGGGGGGCTGAGTGCGTACAAGTGTGAGGAGGGGGGCTGAGTGTGTACAGGTGTGGGGAGGGGGGCTGAGTGCGCACAGGTGTGGGGAAAGGGGCTGAGTGCGCACAGGTAAAAACTGTAGCTGCTGACATTTAAAAAGCAGCCACTCCCCTGTCCCACAATCCAGCGCAGTCCTCACCCCAGCTGGTTTCACCCGCTGTCTTCTTTCCTCTGCACCGGCATCTTAAAGAGGTTCCCACTTCCGCTGCGACCACCTAGGCGATAGAAAGCAGAAGTTCTACTGGCTAATTTAGTTGTCTGAGCATGATCCCTCTTGCTTACGCTAAGCCAACTGTAGTCAGGTGCAGTCTACTTTCTCCACTGCAGGTGGCACTATCTGAAGCGGTACTGCAGTTGGAGGAAAAGTCAAGAGCAACATGGTTCTTCTATGGCTTCCTGGTTCACTGGGGAAGCCATCAGATTGGATGCTGCCACACCATGTGGCTGTAGCGACCATCTTGGGTCAAGCAGAGCCTTTTTAGGGCCCTGGCTCCCAGGGATGGCGCGCTTCTGGTGAGTTGGTAGAGTAGGGACAGGTACCCTGTCAGTAATAGTGCTAGGGAGAGGTTCCTGACGAGGAGGGAAATCGTAGAGTCACATCTCTTCTGGATACTCTCCTGATTGGGCACAAGACTGCCAGGCCACATTGTATCCTCTCTCAATAGACATGGTCATTCCTACTTCACATCGTTGTTACTGTGAGTGTATCCTACTGGATTGCAGCCCCACCAGGTTGGTTGTGAATTGTTGCTGCATCACTTTAATACAAATTTTTTGTTGCACCTGACTATGTGAATTATTGTCGCCGCACTCCCTGCACCCCACCTACACACCATTTTCCTGCTCCCTTCCTTGCACAGTGATATCACTTAGTGAATTGTGTCTTTGCTTTGATAGGAGGCGAGGATGGAAGACCTCTGGTGGGTACGCGGTACGGCAAACTACACGGCAAAACGGTGACGGTCAAAGAAACGGACAGACAGGTTCATGCCTTCTATGGGGTCCCTTTCGCTAAGCCTCCAGTGGGACCGCTACGTTTTGCAGCATCAGGACCCCCAAAAAGCTGGAATGGGGTGAGAGAGGCCACCGAACCACCTCCCATGTAAGTACACCGGGGGAAGAGGAGACGGGAGCTGATTGGCCAGATGCTGCTCAGGGACACCAACTGTCTTAACCACTTGCCACCCGGGCCAATTCTGACACTTCGCTCCGACATCTAGAAATTTACTTTTTTTTGCTAGAAAACTACTTGGAACCCACAAACAAAAAAAACCCCTAAAGCTAGCCCAATTTTTTTTTTTTTTGTATAATGTGAAAGATGTTACGCCGAATAAATAGATACCTAACATGTCACGCTTTAAAATTGCGTCTGCCAGTGGAATAGCAGAAAACTATGCTGCTTAAAATTCTCCATAGGCGACGCATTAAATGCCTTTTATAGGTTACCAGTTTAGAGATACACAGGAGGTCGGATGCTACAATTATTGCTCTCGCTCTGACGTTTGTGACAATACCTCACATATGTGGTTTGTGCGTAAGCATGGTGGGATAGGGGTGCTTTCAAATTTTTTGTATTAAAGCGGTGTGCCAGCTGAAAATTTTTTTTCTAAAAGCAGCTACAAACACTGTAGCTGCAGACTTTTAATAAGCACACTTACCTGTCCAGGGTGCCCGCGATGTCGGCCGACCCATCCCTCGGCTCTCGAGTCCCGGCACCGCCATTCGAACTAAGGGAAACAGGCAGTGGAGCCTTGCGGCTTCACTGCCCGTTTCCTACTGCGCATGCGCGAGTCGTGCAGCGCTTTGTGTATGGGGCGCGCTGTGTTCTGAGACACACACAGTTCCCAGAACACACCGCGCCCCATTCCCCAGAAGACAACGCGAGGAGGAGAAGACTGAAGATCACCGCGGTGTAGGAAGTGGCAGACTAGGACGATCTGCCTAGCAACAGCCATTTCTGACAGAGGGACATTGTTCCAAATCGGGGACAGTCCCTCGAAATCAGGGACAGTTGGGAGCTATGGGTAAACTGTACAAAATGTTAAAGCGCCGCCTATGGAGATTAAAGTGCTAATAAACCCCGGACCCTGCATTCACTATATCTGGTCTCACACAGTACACAGAACATGGAAATGCAATTATTTTAGTAAATATATACTGCTAAATACCTTTTCTCATCAGCAGTATATAGCACTCTTGTGACTTCTATCAGTGTTCAGCCAAGCACTGGTTAAAGCTTGGAGGAGTTTTTTAACTGTCCTATCAAACTGCAGGGCACCTGACCCTCTGTCTGGACAGTGCTGATTGGCCTTGTGCTGATCACATGCACTCTCCCAAAAAAATATAAACTTCTCTAGCAATACACACCAAACTGGCCATGTGCAGCCTGACTCCATAGGCTCTGCGTTATCAGGAAATTATCAGGGGACAGTGGAAGGAGGAGAAGATCAGAGAAGACAGGATCAAACAGCATTTTTACACAATGCAGAGGATTAACCCCTTAGGTTCCACAGAGAGTATAATAAGCATGCTTTTTATTGCATATACAGACTGATTTTATTGTTGTGGGTGTCGTAACACTTTAAGTACCATCGCTTCTCACCATTCCACAAGCGTGTGCAGTTTTAAAGTGTAACTATTTACTCGACATAACATCTTTGACATTAAAATAACCAGTTTTAGGTCCGTTTTTACTTTTACTTTCTTTACTTTTCAACTGTCATTGAACCAAGGAACATTTTCCACCCACATAGATATTTACCACTCTTGTAGAAATAACCAGTTTTCCTTTTTAATGTTTGTAAAAAAAAAAAGGTGTTTTATTTTGTAATCATTTTTGTAAAACTTTTATTTTAAAATATTTATTGCAGTTTGTAAAGCAAGCCGGACTCTCTGATATTACATTTTTTAAATGCAGTGCATCCGGAAAGTATTCACATTGCTTCACTTTTTCCACATTTTGTTATGCTACAGCCTTATTCCAAAATGAATTAAATTCATTATTTTCCTAAAAAATTCTATAAACCATACTCCATAATGACAATATATAAAAAGTTTGTTTGAAATCTTTGCAAATTTATTAAAAATAAAAAACAAAAAAGAAATCCCATGTCCATAAGTATTCACAGCCTCTGCAATGACACATTGAACTCAGGTGCATCCTGTTTCCACTGATCATCCTTGAGAGGTTTCTACAACTTGATTGGAGTCCACCTGTGGTAAATTCAGTTGATTGGACATGATTTGGAAAGGCAAACACCTGTCTATATAAGGGCCCACAAATTAACAGTGCATGTCAGAGCACAAACCAAGCCATGAAGTCCAAGGAATTGTCTGTAGATCTCCGAGACAGGATTGTATCGAGACACAGATCTGGGGAAGGGTACAGAAACATTTATGCAGCATTGAAGGTCCCAATGAACACAGTGGCCTCCATCATCTGTAAATGGAAGAGGTTTGGAACCAATCGGGGACTCTTCCTAGAGCGGGCCGCCCTGCCAAACTGAGCGATCGGGGGGGGAAGAGTCTTAGTCAGGGAGGTGACCAAGAACCCGATGGTCACTCTGACAGAGCTTCAGTGTTTCTCTGTGGTGAGAGGAGAACCTTCCAGAGAAACAACCATCTCTGCAGCACTCCACCAATCAGACCTGTATGGTAGAGTGGCCAGATGGAAGCCACTCCTCAGTCAAAGGCACATGACAGCCCACCTGGAGTTCGCCAAAAGGCACCTGAAGGATTCTCAGACCATGAGAAACAAAATTCTCTGGTCTGATGAAACAAAGATTGAACTCTTTGGCCGGAATGGCAAGCGTCAAATCCTTTAAGCGTATCTAAATCCAAGAAAAATTTTTTTGATCGTATTGCAGTTTAGGTGTCTGCCTGTCTTGCCGAGGTCCTGGCGTGGTGCCACCTCTAGGGTGGTGGTACATAAGTAAACAACCTCTATAAAGCATGTGCGGGCTCCCCTCTCCCTGAGAGCCTCAATTTTGCTCTGGTCTGATTTCCATATTTCCTCTCTTTCAGGTGTCTGCAGAGCATGGAAGCGATGGGAAGCCTTATTGATCTGATCAAAGCTAAACTCAAGCTCCCACCCACATCTGAGGACTGCCTGTATCTCAATGTCTTCACTCCTGCTGACCGCGGACAGAACGCCAAACTACCCGTGAGTCCCAGAGGTGCTGCAGATTATGGGAGGCATTGCTGGATTGTAGAAGTCGTCGGAAAACATTTTATCGAGCCGTTGTGATGGCCAATGTGCAGTGCACTTGATATACAGTGTCTGTACAATATTTCCTTTGTTCATGACTCTGACGGCTTGTAGAATCCAGCAGGCATTTCTTTGTGTGGTCACTAGGGATGATACCGATGTTCGAGTCGAATGTAAGTTCGACTTGAACATCGCGTGTTTGCCAAATAGCGAACAGTTTGGGGTGTTCGCGGCAAATTCGAAAGCTGCGGATCACCCTTTAAAAGTCTATGGGAGAAATCAAAAGTGCTAATTTTAAGGGTTAATATGCAAGTTATTGTCATAAAAAGTGTTTGGGAACCTGGGTCCTGCCCCAGGGGAAATGTATCAATGCAAAAAAAAAGTTTTAAAAATGGCTGTTTTTTTGGGAGCAGTGATTTTAATAATGCTTAAAGTGAAACAATAAAAGTGAAATATTCCTTTAAATTTCGTACCTGGTGGGTGTCTATAGTATGCCTGTAAAGTGGCACATTTTTCCAGTGTTTAGAACAGTCCCTGCACAAAATTACATTTCTACAGAAAAAAAGTCATTTAAAAGTATTCGTGGCTATAATGAATTGTTGGGTCCCAGCAATACGGATAAATTGAAAAAAACGGCATGGGATCCCACCAGTCTATTACCAGGCCCTTTGGGTCTGGTATTAACATTAAAGGGAACCACGAACCAAAATGTAAAAAAAAAAAATTGCTTGGGGGTCCCCCCAAATTCCATACCAGGCCCTTCAGGTCTGGTATGGATATTAAGGGGAACCCTGCGCCAATTTTTTTTTTAAATGGCGTAGGGGTCCCCCTCAAAATCCATACCAGACCCTGCAGGTCTGGTATGGATTTTAAAGGGAACCCCGCGCCAATTTTTTTTTTAAAAATGGCGTGGAGGTCCCCCAAATATCCATACCAGACCCTTATCTGAGCATGCAACCTGGCAGGCCACATTAAAAGAGGGGGGGCGAGAGAGCGCCCCCCCTCCCTCTTGAACCGTACC
Source organism: Aquarana catesbeiana (assembly GCF_042186555.1). NCBI lineage: Eukaryota > Metazoa > Chordata > Amphibia > Anura > Ranidae > Aquarana > Aquarana catesbeiana. Next base: position 254,956,163 of record NC_133334.1, read on the forward strand.
AGGCCACATGCCCTCAACATGGGGAGGGTGCTTTGGGGTAGCCCCCCAAAGCACCTTGTTCCCATGTTGATGGGGACAAGGGCCTCGTCCCCACAACCCTTGCCCGGTGGTTGTGGGGGTCTGCGGGTGGGGGGCTTATCGGAATCTGGAAGCCCCCTTTAACAAGGGGACCCCCAGATCCTGGCACCCCCTGTTTGAAATGGTAACGGGTACTCGTACAATTTCACAAAAAAGTGTCAAAATGTTAAAAAAAAAAAACAAGACACACCTTTTGACAAGTCCTTTATTAAAAAATTAAAAAATAAAAATGTCCCACGAAGTCCATTCATCCTCTTCTATGGCTTCGCCGACGGACCAAAAATTAAATATGGTATGGAATTTGGGGGGACCCCCATGCAATTTTTTTTTTACATTTTGGTTCGGGGAACCCATGCCGTTTTTTTCAATGTCTTTTATCTGTATTGCTGGGACCTGACAATTCATTATAGCCGCGAGTACTTTTAAATGACTTTTTTTCCTTTAGAAATGTCATTTTGTGCAGGGACTGTTCTAAACACAGGAAAAATGCGCCACTTTACAGGCATACTATAGTCACCCCCCAGGTACGAAATTTAAAGGAATATTTCACTTTTATTGTTTCACTTTAAGCATTATTAAAATCACTGCTCCTGAAAAAACGGCAGTTTTTAAAACTTTAGCATTGATACATATCCCCTGGGGCAGGACCCGGGTCCCCAAACACTTTTTATGACAATAACTTGCATATTAACCCTTAAAATTAGCACTTTTGATTTTCAAGTTCGTGTCCCATAGACTTTAACGGTGTTCGCGTGTTCGAACAAATTTTTTGCCTGTTCGCATGTTCTGCTGCAAACCGAACCGGGGGGTGTTCGGCTCATCCCTAGTGGTCACATGTCCACCTCCCTGGGTTTATAGACAGCCCCTAGAGATTACAAACTAGGGTCTGTACCTTTTGCTTCTGATATTTCAGGAATCGGCATAAGCACAGTTTTTGCTGTCAGGCTGATATGAAAGTTTAGCTGTTGTGAAAAGAGTAGTGGCAGTTTAAATGGAAAATGACATAAAAGAGATTGCGAGGTTGCTATTGATTAGATCTCCCTCTGAAAATGCAAGCTGCCAGGAAGTCATATGATGCCATAATTAAGTAATTGAGTTTCAGTGGGGTTTTTTAAATTATTTTGGATAGAGTATGGGAGGGTTATAACCCCCATCAGTTTTTTGCCATCTTTGACCCATTGGGAAGATTTACTTTCACTTCCTGTTCCATAGTCAAAACAGGAAGTGAGAGGAAAGCTCTTCAAAGTGAGTAAATCCATGGTTGTCACTAGAACTAGTGTCCCCATTGAAAGATTTCCCCCCTATTCCTGTTCCGGGGACAACCCAAAATTTTCTTATATTTTCACTTTTGATGATAATGGTGAACAGGACAAATAGAGAGGATGACAGACAGTAATAATAACTGACAGGTGTTCTAATCCCCCTCCACTCCATTCAAATGTTTTTTTTTTTTTTTTTTATACATTTCTAAAAATGGCTTTCATTTCCAGCTGAGTAGATTGTGCTATGATGACACAGACCAGTCACTGTGGCAGTGCACTTGATTTTTAGGGCCCAGCTCACTGTTGGTTCCCGCTAATGTCACCATATTTGCAGATCACGGCTATGGCACTCAGTACGGGTGTATGAATGTGTGTGAATCCATCCTTTACTGGTATAAAGGAAGGTGACCCGCATTAAGGACCGAAGGTTATTGACCCTTTATTGATTCTCTCCAGGTGATGGTGTTTATTCATGGAGGCGGATTAATTATGGGAGGAGCCATGATGTTTGAGGGTTCTGCGCTGAGTGCCCATGAAAATGTCATCATCGTATCCATCCAGTACCGCCTGGGGATTCTGGGATTCTTAAGGTAATGCACCATACACATCTCTCAAAACAATTGCTGGGTCCAGAGATTTAGGCAGCTGAACTTCTAGGCAGATCTCAACTTTTTCCTTTTAAGTCAAGTTTGTCTCCGCTTCCTCCTGCCCTTCAAGCCTGTTGGCCTATAGGTACCCCATCACATTAACGTCTTGGTGGTCTGATCTCACTGAAGCCTCAGTGCCCAAACCAAAGCATTAGAATAGACTGATCAACTTCACAACTTTAGTGCAAACTCTAGATTAATTTGTTTAACTAATCTTCTAACTTTGTTAGTACTTTAACTTTGTATACTTGTCTTAATTCTCTGCTCATAGTAATGTGTTTTGTTTTTTTCTTAACTAGTCAACTAAAATGCTAAAAAAAGGCATTTTTTATTATTTTACTCTGCTCATTTTCTTTTTATGTTGACTAATTTAATTAAAATGTAATAAAAATGCACATTTTACTTTACATTTACTTTGCTTGCAGTTTTTTTTAAATATAGATGGCACACCCTGTAAGGAGCCACTAGTTCAAGGGGTCTTCTGAAGCTAGTCTCGACTGTGTTGGTACCTCTGCCGCTTTGACACACCCAGTTACATTCATACAACTTCAGGTTTCTTTCCCACAAACCTTGTCTCAAGAAAATGGACCAACTCAGTTGAAGTGTGATTTTATATATATATATATATACTTTTCACTTGTAGACCTAAACCATAGGATAAATCACAGAACTGATAAAATAAAAAGCTGGTCAGTAGGTAAACTTGAGTAGTACACAGTATACAATTAAAGGTAAGTTTAGACAAAATCATACATGTGCAATAACTAAAGTATATACTTGGGCCTAGTTCTCCACCATCAACCCAAATCCGCTTTAACAGGATCACCGAAGGTGCACCAAGTTAACGGTAACTTTAGGCCTAATAAACCCAAATAGATCACAACTGGTAAAATTTAAGCAAATAGAGGAAAATAGGAGGAACAGTCTCTCGATGGTTTCTTCTGCCAGCTATTATTGGGGCCCTTTAACGGTGGTGCACTAATGGTGATGACTAGAAAACACACCCTGAGTTCAGTTCCGAGTACACTAGATGCAGGAATGCTTTTGTGGTGGTGGTTTGAAAGGGTAACAAGAGAAAAGAGTGGTGTGGAATCAGTTCAACAAATATTTGAGTGATCCTCAATAGGTGTTGGGTGTCAGTCTATGAGCAAGAGAGGCACAGTTCCATCTGTAGGTTGGAAAAAATTGCTGGAAAATTGTGATTGGCTGTCACAGCGATCACATAATTGAGAACCATGCTGATATTTTATTTAGCATAAGTCAGTGACAGCGCAGTCAGCAGAACTATGGTTGTGCACAGTTGCAAGCTCCTAGTTCACAGATTAATTTACTCATGGCATGGGTAGCTGTGCCTGACAATATTAATCTAGATTAAAGATGCCAAGCGATAAAAGCACCAATAGTGAGACTCAGGAGATCATAGGAAGCAGGGCCTGGCTTGACTTTTTACAGGAAAAGTGTAGATTTACATATACATTTCAGGTGCCTGTATCTCTAGAACGGCTGAATACCTTGACTTGCTGTTTTTGCTAAAGGTTCAATTTTTTTGTGTATTTTTCATCTCATACCCAACTAATAAATTGTAATGTTCATTCCTTGAGTGCTCTGATAGGTGAGTAGAGCTAACTCCTCATTTGAGTACAACCTGCTTGACTACTGGAAGCAGAGGAGGAGACTGGCACCTTTAGGGGGCATGGCTTTCCTCTAGGAGATCATTTTCTATAGACTTGTCACATGACCTCTGTCCTCTCTTAGCTCCGGGGACAACCAAGCTCCTGGAAATTATGGATTCCTGGATCAGGTGGAGGCGCTGCGCTGGGTGCAAGAGAACATCGCAAACTTCGGGGGTGACCCAGACTCCGTCACCATATTTGGAGAGTCGGCTGGTGGGATCAGTGTCTCTGCATTGGTAAGTATAGAAGAAGTAAATTTATAGGCACCTCCAATTCTGACTTGCTTTTAAAAGTACAGGCCCCAAAACCATCATCCTCATCCTTCCTTAATTACCTGGTGAGTTAGCAAGCTGGAACAAGCCAGTGACCTTTTATGAAAATATCATCCTTGGCTGCAGTCATGCTCATCCGATGGCTTTAGTACTTTCTAAGTCTTTGACCTGGAACAAGCAGATAAGGAGTTCTGATGTCAATGTTCTGATCTTCATACTGGTCCAGGGCAGTTTCTCCAAGTATCAGGAGCAAAAACAACAAGGGAACTAGCATTTTCCTAAGGAGGTCAGCAACAGCCTCCATATTTTCTCTTAGTACTAGTTTCCTTAACATAATGGAGCATGGATGAGGATGACAGCCCTGGAGCTAAGGATAGGTCACCAATGTTGGCTCCCATATTTCTATTCCAGCAGGTTCTCTTGAATGTACGGTTTCCTGGGTGTGATAAATTGTAACTAATATGTTCTTGTCTTTACCTGACAGGTCTTGTCCCCACTAGCCAAGGGCTTGTTCCACCGAGCCATCGCTGAGAGTGGTGTGGCCCTTCTTCCAGGGCTGGTCACCAAGTCAGCTGAGGAGACCAGCTTTGTGCGGAATGTAAGTCCCAATGTTGATGGAGAATACACGATATCTCTACAGAACGTTTCTTAGCTGTGAAATCACCTCGGTTATTTGTTACTGAAAGACAACTATGGGAAGTCCTAAAGCGCGTGATAGATACTCTGCAGACATCTTTTTCTCGGCAGTGTGACAAATGTTAGAGTGCAATAGATTAGTGTACACCTCAGAATGATGGATTGGAATCTGTCGCAAATCTTACAGAACTGTCACACTCAGCGCTACCTACAAAGAGTCAGATTTTCACAAGTGGAGGAGTGCATGCCTGGATAATCTCAGAAAGGCATCGAATGTTACCAGACACATGCATGTATGTGTGTAGTATATATATTAAGTGAAGGAGGGAAGAGGATAGCGATGAGGGTATAGGGAGAGAGGATAGAGATAAGGAGATGAAAAAGAGGATAGAGACAGGGCTGTTTTAATGCATGGGAACCCCGGGGAAACTGCCCAGGGGCTCCAGGTGCATGGGGGCCTCATGATGATCTTTCATTACATCATACTTGTGAACTGTCCTGGATTTTCTGGGACAGTCATGCTTTTTACTAAGCTTTCCCGGGATGACTATGTCCCAGGACCCTCCTGATCAGAGTATTGTGCCCTCCTGACTCCCCCTGTACTGTGAGAGTAAGTGTGTAAATTGGGCCAGACTGGTAGGAGCCCCAGAGCATTACTTTGCCAAGGGGCCCATGATGCTATTAAGGCAGCCCTGGGTAGAGATGAAGAGAAGAAAAAGAGAATAGAGATGGGTAGAGAGGATAGGGATGAGGAGATTGGGAGAGAGGACAGATGAAAATGAGTGAAGAAAGGCCAGAGATGAGGAGGAGAAGAAGAGAAGAGAGGATAGAGATGAGAAGAATGGAATAAAAAAAAGAGATGATGGAAGGAGAGGATAGAGATAAGAGAGAGCAAGGATAGAGAAAAGATGATGGAAAGAGGATAGAGATGAAAAGATGAGGAGCTGGGGAGAGAGGATAGAGATGAAGAAGAGAGGATAGAGATGATGAGATGGGGATAGCAGATAGAAATGGGGAGAGAGGATAGAGATGAGGAGATGGGAAGGGAAGCTCGCTGCAGGAAGGCAGTTGGTAAGATGGTGAATATTATGCTGTTCTTGTCCCTAAACAGTTCTACATTAAGATAAGAATTTTCATCTATTCAGAAATGACACCACACGTGACTGAGTTTCCGCTGTCCTGTAATCAGACACCATCTTGTTGTTGTAGATAATCGCCAACATTTCTGGCTGTGATCTGGCGTCATTGGTGGATTGTATGAAGGCCAAATCTGAAGAGGAAATCCTTTCTATAAGTGCTTCTTTGGTACTGTATATTCACCTATATAATGTCCCTTCATAGATGGATACTAGGGGCGTAGGTAAGGTAGGGGGTCAGGGGGGTCTGAACTGAGCAGAGTTGCCAACCATCCCTCATAGGGACAGTTTGATTAAAAACATAACGCACAGTTTCAACCCAGCATATGCAGTGTGCAAGGTGCAGTTCTGCTGTCAGCCAGACTGGGAACATGGGCAATCTGTGTCATTCTGCAGTTCCCCCTTCTCCCTCCTTCTTTCAGGCTGCTTCAGATTACATCTCTCCACCATGCTCAGTGACTCTTGCCTGCTACTGGTGCTCTGTCTTTGTGACAAGGAGAACACAGATGAGCCTCACAGCAACAGGCTGTGTTTGAAAGTTGGCAAAAGCAGAGCAGAAGTCGCAAAACCTAAATTCATGGCAGGAAAGGGAGAGAGCATGGTCTATGCGAGGAGGGCACTGGAACAACATACCAACTACATCACATAACAGGAGTCCTCTCACTGACTGCTAATAATCAATGTGTGTGCTGTTGGCTCTGATCCAGTCTGCAATCTTCTACAGCTCACACTATATTCACAATGGGGTGGACAGTTTGCTGCTTTCAGAGATGGTTAAGGGCCGGTTCACACTGGGAATCCTACATGCAGTTCTATGCAGTCCAAGTTCAGCCCACTCATTTTGAATTGGCTGAAATCGTACCACACCGTAGCAAAAGTGGTCCATCTTCTACTTGCAAACTCACTTTAACCCCATTGCATGGTACCTTTGTACTATGTGGGCAGACACACTGCGTTTGCGACCTGCATTTGGGGTGTCATGAACTTTATATTGACACCCACTGCATGTAAAAATGCAGCTCAGCTGCGGGCTGAACCAACCCTCAGAATTTTTTTTTTATCTACGTCCCTACACCAAACCTAATGGATACAGGGGCGTATACTGTAATGCCCCATAAACACACGAGTAGAAATTCTGCCAGCAAAAGTCGTATGTAAGCTTTTGGTCAGAAATTCCGACCGTGTGTATGCTCCATCGGACTTTTGCTGGCAGAATTCCAGCCAGCAAAAGATTGAGAGCAGGTTCTCTATTTTTCGGTCGGAAAAAGTTCCTATCCGAAAATGCGTTCATCTGTATGCAATTCGGACACGCAAAAATTTACGCATGCTCGGAAAAAATTCGACGCATGCTCGGAAGCATTGAACTTCATTTTCTCTGCTCGTCATAGTGTTGTACGTCACCGTGTTCTTGACGGTAGAAAGTTCAGAGAACTTTTGTGTGACCGTGTGTATGCAAGGCAAGCTTGAGCAGAATTCCGTCGGAAAAACCATCCAAGTTTTTTCTGATGGAATTTCTGATCGTGTGTACACGGCATAAGGCAAACAAGGCGCTTGCCTTGAGCAGCAATTTCCAGCCCCCCGCCTCCCTCTCCCTGCCACTTCACCCCACTGCACTGATCATTTAGCAACTCACATGGTCACACGGTTGATGATTAAAACAGGCACATCTAAGTATGCAGGCATCCAGGGTAAAGCTGTTCACATAGACCATCCCTCGCACCACCATCATCCCTTCCACGCTGCGCTCAACGAGTGCTTCAAGCCTCGCTTTCAGATCACTCTACTGCAGGGTAGTCTTCCCAGTCATGATTGCAGTCTGACAGCGGTGAGAGCCGGCGGTGCAGGGGATGGTCTATGTGGACAGCTTTACCCCAGATGCCTGCATACTTAGATGTGCCTGTTTTAATCATCAACCATGTGAATTACTAAATGTTGTACCTTCATATATAACCATATTGCTACACTTCTGCCCTGTACACACGATAGGATTTTCCGACAAAAAAATCCATGTTTTTTTTCTGACAGATGTTGGCTCAAACTTGTCTTGCATACACATGGTCACACAAAGTTGGTAGGAAATTCCGAACATCAAGAACGCGGTGACGTACAAAACATACGACGAGTCGAGAAAAAGTTCAATAGCCAGTGCTGCTCTTCTGCTTGATTCCGAGCATGCGTGGAACTTTGTGCGTCGGAATTGTGTACACACGATCGGAATTTATGACAACAGATTTTGTTGTCGGGAAATTTGAGAACCAGCTCTCAAATTGTGTGTGACGGAAATTCCGATGGAAAATGTCCGATGGAGCCTACACACGGACGGAATTTCCGACAACACGCTCCCATCAAACATTTTCCATTGGAAAATCCTATCGTGTGTACGGGGCATTCGAGGCGCCTCTCTTCTCTTTTATACTCTGTAGCTCCTCCTGGATTTTGCTTCTAATCCCATTGTGGAGACTTCCATTTGTGGAAGGACATTTTATGGTTACACAACCTGGTCACATCTCTATCTAGACTCCTATTTCATTATAAAGTGCCGCTCAGGCTGCAGAGAAAGGTCTGTTTAGACCCCCGATGTCTCTCCATAACCCCCCCCCCAAAAAAAGTATACTTTTTTTTTTTTTTTTTTGAATGAACAATAGAAATTAAAACAATAACATTTCACATGGTCGGGCTCTGTAAAGCAGATCCGCCTGCTCTCCTCTATCTATGTAAATGGACAGGACCGCCTTTCCATTTCCATCAGACTGCCATCCCATCCGATCCACAAGTCAGATGGGGAATAGATCTCCCCCATCCGTCTGTTTTTGGCAGACAGGATCAGATCGCATGGCGGTGGGTGTCAACTGACATTGGGGGGGGCAAATTTAGATGGGGGGGCAATTTTAGTCTTGCCTAGGGTAGTATAAAACCAAAATACACAACTGAATGGATATCACTCACTTGGTTTGCCAATTTTTTAGGGGGTCTTCCTGTTCCACTCAGGCATGTTTGGCAGATATGGAGAGCAAAGTTTGTATGTTGATCTGGTGGTGTGGTTTCATTCAAACTGACATTTTTGCTGAATTTGTTGAAATTAGTCAGATATCTCGCCATGTGTACCAATTGGGTAAAGTTTTCTTTGGAAAAAAAATGACATAGTATAGTTTTCTAATAGTCATGTGAACACCATCCTGGCACTGACACGATTACATGACTTTTTTGGTAAACAAAGAGTTGGGGTTCCTCAATATCTGTGGTCATGTCCCCAGATAATGAAGGACCATTTTTTGTTAAAGCCCTCTAAACCATTAAAAACCACCAAAAAAACAATAGTAAGTGACCTGTTTCAGCATGCTCTGGGATTGGGGTTTCCCCATGACTAACACTTCCATTTTCCGTCCCTGCAGAAATTTGTGGCTCCCCCAGCCACTGTCGATGGCGTCTTCCTCCCAAATGCTGCAGAGCAGATCTTGGCAGAAAAAGAAATCAATCCGGTTCCATTCATAACAGGTGTGGTGGAGCAGGAATTCGGCTGGATTGTCCCCTCGGTAAGAGGCGCGCTCCGTACGGCTTCACTGATATAGATTGCGGGTGGCTCCAGGAGTGTGTAAAGGGGAACTCTACCATTTAATGCTTTTCAAATCCGGTGTCCTGGGTGCACCATATTAAATGTTAACATCAGATCTTAATAAACAGTTCCCTGATAGGGGAGGGGGTATGCAATTAAGAGCGGATGTATAATCGGAGTGCTGATTGCCACTTTACACAAGCTGGTAGCAGGCTTTCAACAAGCTTCAAGATGTGCTGAAGCCTGCTAGCGTCTTGTTTAAAGTGGCAATCAACACTCCCATTAGGATCTGTGTTTAACAAACTGGAGTTGAATGGTACTTTTAAAAGATTCAACAAAGCTTATGGAAACCCCTGCTCACACTGCTCTCATACAAGCAGAAGCCCGTGTGAAACAGGCCTAACAGAGCGGATCTGCCTTTCCAGAGAGGCAAAATATCTCATGAGTTGGTTTTCAGTTTAAGGTGGCGAGTGGTGAATTCACTTAATATTAGACACATTTGAAATGAAATTTTATAAAGAATACTGGTATATGAAAAGTGAATAAAACAAGAAGGACTCTCTGCTGGACTTTGGATGCATTTGGATTTCTTGGTACTATTGTAATTAATTGTGTAATAATTACATAATTACATATTATATACTGTGATATCACTGAGAGGTGATTTTATAAAAAAAGGTTCACATAGATGTTCATTCATTAAAACTGCTTGTAAATTAGTTCTGTGCAAATGGGGCAAGATCAGATGTTCTCAGTTTATATTCTCAGCAGATTGAATGTTAATAAGTGTGAATGGGGAAAAATACTGCATTATGGCCGCTAGATGGAGCTGAGAATCGCACTTATTTCGTACAATAGCCAGTGCCATCTAGTGTCTGTAATACAGCATTTTTCCCATTCACATATTCTGAACCTGCAAAGAATGAAGCCTGGGAATATTAGTCAAAAGTTCTTCTTCAATCACAGTTATTGTTCATTATAATCTTCTTCTTATTGATTTTTTTTTTCCCTCATCCCCTGCAGGCCATGAATGTGAGTGGATTGGTGGAAGGAATGGATAGAGAAACAGTAACCACTGCACTACTAAGCAACCCCCTCATGGTAAGACTGTCTCTGTGTGCGTCCACAATGCACATTGTGTAAATCATCGTTGCTTAGTTTGTTTTATTATCTCACTCTAAATCTGTGCTGCAAAATTTGAATCCCCTGAAATAAGAGCTTAATTACTGATAATGAAGTCCTTTTCTCATGTTACTTAAAGGGGCAGTCAGCAGAACCAGCAGAACCAGTCGCGGCTGTTTTTTTTTGGGGGGGGGGCGGCAAACAATGCAATCACAGCCAATGGGTTGGTCAGTCAGTCCAATTGTCGGTCTCAAGACCTGCTTCCTGATTGGCCGGGAGGAGAATCAGTGTGACAGTAGCGAATATTCATTCGTTATTGTCACACAACTGGAAGGGCTCGGGACGCAGTGCTCTGTGCCCCGAGCCCACCCTTTTTTGAAGCCTATTAGAGCCTCAGGCTCTAATCATGTGCTTAAAAAAAAAAACCTGCATTGGAATCCATGCGTCCGGTGCCCCGCATGTAGATTAGGGGGCCGGATGCATGGATTGGGGGGGCGGCACCCCAGAGCCCTGCATTACGGGCCACCACTGAGCAGAACATACATGTATGTATGTATGTATGTATGTATGTGCATGTGTATGTGCATGTGTGTATATATCTATATATATGCTGTTTAACCTGCCAGATAAATATTATTTTGACTCCCCACATTGTCATTTGAAGTGCAGGATCTGATGAGTGTCATCACCCTTCTTATACTTTGTGCCACTGCCCCGCCTCCTGGCTGATATTTGACCTCTTATGACATCACAGTCTTGTGATAGTTGATGACACTCATCAGATCCTGCATGCCTGCAGACATTGTGCCACTGCCCTGCCTCCTGGCTGCTCTGAACGTATATGACGTTACTCTTGTGATAGGTGACGCAACTCATTAAGTCCTGCACTTCTGCAGACATTATGCCATTGTCCCGCCTCCAGGCTGCTCTCAGACTACTTGTGACATCACACACTGGTGACGCCCACCCTGAACTGTCACCAATCTGCAAGGCCGCCTGAGTAGCTTCCTTATTCAACAATCAACTTGGAGAGCAGCCACTCCCACTGTAAGCCTGATCTGACTTACAGCTGGTGTCTTTTTTGATTCAATGTAAATATTTATTTCAGGTAATTATTAGGCAAATTTAAAAATGATTAATTATTGAAGAGATAAGTGAGCTAATAAAAAGGTTTCATGTTCACTGCAGACTGACCACAAAAACATAGTGACTCCATGAGGACTCATACAGTATGCCTCATGACACTTTGATGTGACTGGTTCCTGGTTAGTTAGGCTGGATAGTCATCTTACATCCAGTTTTTGCAAGTTGTAAGCTGATAGTGAGGGAGGACCGGCAAGGAAGAGCAGGGACAAGGTAAAAGCTCAGTAAACCATAGCAGACAATCAGAGATAATCTTTTAGCCAATCAGATCGTCTTACTGGGTTCTGATTGATTTCTGCCAAATTTATGGCTAAAAATAAACTGAAACTGCTAATAGACTGAAATTAGTTTTCTCTCAATTGGTTGTATGCATGCCAGTCTTACTGTTGGCAATGAACATCGTATCTCCGTCATTACAGAGATCATTAGGCGCTGCTGTCATCCCGCTGCTGATTGAAGAATATTTAGGAGATGAGACGGATCCCGCTGAGGTCCGCGACCGCTTCCTGGACCTGTGTGGAGACTTCGTATTTGTAATGCCGGCCCTAAAAACGGCAAAATATCACAGAGGTGAGTCCAGGGCAGTCATAATCTTCTGTTTCCATTTTTTTTAATTAAAGGTTTTCACTAATAAAAGAAAAAGAGATTCTAGCATTGACTTTGAACTATACGCAATATCCACAAAATGGATTATACCGTGGTACCTTGGATTACGAGCATAATTCGTTCCAGAAGAATGCTTGTAATCCAAAGCACTTATATATCAAAGCGAGTTTCCTCATAGGAGTCAATGGAAACTCAGATAATTCTTTCCACATTGACTGCTATTGTATGCAGTACTGCATGTGGCCAGAGGTGGGGGGGCACCAGAGACACTCGGAGACTGCTCGGATGTACTCAGAGATACTCGGGGAACAGAGTGTTTCCGAGCGGCTCCGAGTGTCACTGGCTACCCCGCACCTCTTGCCAAATCTGGTACTACACACCCCAAAGGCTTGAATCCTGCTAGTCTTGTGAGACAACATGCGCAAACCGAGTCAGGATTTTTTAAAAATAATAGCTCGTATTGTGAAACGCTCGTAAACTGAATTAATCGCAGTCCGAGGTATTACTGTATATAGAATAAAGACAAAAAGTTATGCATTGTAAATACACAAAGAGTGAAAGACATATTACAGCAATCCTCGCGTTGGCAAAGGGCTCTTCCCTCTGACACAACTGTCCTTCACACACATCTGAGATAAATAAAATAGATCCTCAATAAACTGCAGTCTAGTTTTTTAGTTTGCAAAGAGGCAGTAAAACATAGAAGTCTCAGTATGTCTTACTATTTCATGATAACAATGTGATTTGATGGGGTTCAGAGTACGCCCTCCACATTAGTAAGTGCCAATCCTCTCCACCATGTAGAGAAGGATGCTCTATCTCCCAAAACCGCGGAATTACGCAGTCCGAATCCTTCAATTAGAGGCAAGAAAAAGAAAAGTAAGAAAAAGTATGAAGAGAAAAAAAAGAGGGGGGGAGGGGAAAGGGCTCCGCACTCTGGTCCGCATCCACCATAAGGGACCCTAGTCAGGTATGGTCCAGGGATCATTAGTTAAGTATCTAATCCACAAACCCCGTATCTTTTCAAACACCTTCAATTTATCAAATGGATGGATTGAGCCGGCAACACTGTAGTCCGTATAACAATTTATTTTTGACCAGTTACAAAGGAGTGACAATAAAACAAAAAAGCTGACCCATTTCGGTGAGAGCCTCAGTCGTAGCATGCCTATAAATTGTTATATGGACTACAGTGTTGCCGGCTCAATCCATCCATTTGTCTTGTTCTGGTGTGTACAGACAGGCACAGTGTGTGGATCTTGCAATCAGATTGGGTATTCCTCGTTGTGTGCTCTGCTCCTCTAAGACTTCACCCTCAATTTATCCTGTAGGGTTGCTGTTAACCGTTCATTTATCATAAGCCAGGAAAGTTTGTGTTTCGACTAGTCAAGTGGCATGGTAGCCGACTTCCAATTTCTGGCTATAGTCATTTTAGCAGAAACAAATATAAAAGTAAGGAGTTGTCTCTGGTTTTTTCGATGCCTCCTCTACTTTACAACCTAGTAACTGGGACTTGGTCAGATTCATTTGAGTAAGAGTGAAAATAAAATTGTAAACTCTGATCCAAAACCACCTTACTTTGGGACATTGCCACCATATATGGTAAGCCATCCCTTCCTGACCACATCCCCTGAAACACTTAGACGAAACTCCCAGGCATAGCCGTGTGCACAGGGTTTGCCGAGTGTGTCTGGGCTCACCCTGTGTGTTAGTGTCCCAAGATCTGCCTGGGCTTCTGTGAAATGCTGCATCCAAGCAGTGAGTAGCCCCCCCCTGCCTGTGAGACAGCATCACATTGAGCAGATCCTGAGGCTTGTAAGATCCGCTCAGTGTGAAACTGTCAGCTAATGTAACTGAATGCAGGGAGAGAAAGGAGCTGTCAAAATTCAGCCGTAATGTTGGGGATGGGGCGGGACTTAACCGCTATCAAACAGCCAATGGGATGGGGTCTGGATGGACCGCTACCTGTATGTGGCTCTGCCCCTCTTTCTTAAGCAGCCCAATCATTGGCTGGTGTTTAAATAGCTGTTCGGTCCCGCCCACCCCCGACATCACGGCTGAGTTGTGACAGCTCCTCTCTCTCCCTGCATGCAGTTACATTACTTGACAGTTTCACACTCTGTGCGGCTCTTACAAGCCTCATGATCTGTTCAATATGAAACTCCCCCTCTCCCCCAGTCAGTGCCACCTGTCAGTGCCCATCAGTGCTGCCTGTCAGTGCCCATCAGTGCTGCCTATCAGTGCTGCCTGTCAGTGCCCATCAGTGCACTGAGTGCAGGGATGGGGAGATAAACTCAGCAGCCAGGCACATTGTCCATGGGGGGGGGGGGGGGGGGGGTGGCCTGGTGGGGCACAACTGAAATCCGTTGATGTTTATTAATGCCACATGCCACATGCCAATAATTCCTGTGATATGTGATTTCACATGTTATACACATCAAAATGATACTAAGACATAAACACTTTTTTTTACAAACTTGGCAGGGATGGTGGAAACCCCTCTACAGATAATTGCAATACAAATTAACTTTAATTGCAACAACTTTTTAATTGGGAGGTTTACACCATTGTAGCACTTTGGAGTTTTTATTTTTTAGAATGTTGCATTTAATTGTATATGTTTTAGTTACTATTATAATGTAAATGTTTGCACTTGAAGTTCATTTTCCACCACCCCTGTTAAGTCCATGTCTTTATGGACCTTGCTTTGTGCACTGGTGCTCAGCCATGTTGGTACAGGAAGGGGCCATCCCCAAACTGTTCCTGCAATGTTGGGAGCATGAAATTGTCCATAATGTCTTGGTATGCTGACACCATAAAATGTGGTAAATATATACTCTCCACCACTATGCTAATATAATGTTCTTTAAATGTCCTTTCACTTGCTTTTTTTGGCTCCACCATGTGCTCCACACATATGCATTTGCCACAAATATGTGACGTTTATAACAGAAGGTCATACAACTCTTTCTGAATAGATAGCTGTTCCCTCTAATGGCTTGGTCCCAGGTTGCCTTCCATTTTAATGGTCCTTCACCAACTTGCAATCATTCAGTCCCAAAAGAGATACATATTCTCATAGTGCAATATTTATTTGTTCAAAGTGAATAAATGGTATAAAATCAAAAATTTTACACAATATAAATCATATACAGTGCCCAGTACCTCAGTACCAATAGCCTGTCATTTAAAAACACCACCATTCCATCCCTGGAGTTGGCATGCCCGGGAACCAGAATTGACATCACTTCGTTCCTGGAAATGATTGATGTAGTTCGACATGTTTCACCATCATGGTGTCCTCTATTTTATTATTTTTGTTTATTGTGGACAGTGTTATTTACACTGAAAGGTGCAGCTACATTGCTTTGCCATATATATATATATATATATATATATATATATATATATATATATATATATATATATATATATATAAAATGTTACCAAAAGTATTGGGACACCTGCCTTTACACGCTCATGAACTTTAATGGCATCACAGTTTTAGTCCATGGGGTTCAATATTGAGTTGGCCCACCCTTTGCAGCTATAACAGCTTCAACTCTTCTGGGAAGGCTGTCCACAAGGTTTAGGAGTGTGTCTATGGGAATGTTTGACCATTCTTCCAGAAATGCATTTGTGAGGTCAGGCACTGATGTTAGACGAGAAGACCTTGCTTTGTGCATTTTTGTAAATATTTTATTATAGCTTTTCATGTGACAACACTGAAGAAAAGAAACATTGTTACATACACAACTGCTGCTTCAATTTGATGTTTACAGGAAAGGGGTCTACACCCTAATTTCACATACGGTATCAGGACCATAAACCATCTTCTTCTCACAGATTCTGGATATCCCGTCTACTTCTACGAGTTCCACCGTCGTCCATCTATCTTTAAAGATATTAAGCCAGATCATGTGAAGGCTGACCATGGCGATGAGCTTTTCTTTGTGATTGGAGGACCCTTCCTCCCTGACGATACTCTCTTTTCAGGTAAATCGCACTTCCCGGGAACTGCCCCTTCCACCTTTCACCCCACAGAATTCTAGGTTGATTTAGTGATTGGTCATCTATGAACCATCTGATATCCGGCTATCACTTTGTTGTATCTCGGTGTCTGTAGAAGCTTCCAGATTTTGTCACTTTTCTCTTTTCTCCACCAGGCCAGACGGAGGAAGACGAAAAGGTTCTCAGTAAGAACATCATGAAATACTGGGCCAACTTCGCTCGGACTGGGTAAGACTCCAATAATTGGGGCTGCAGTATTGGAGACGCCAATGTAGGGCCTGACCTCATTGGTCCAGAATTAAAGAGAACCAGTCATGGTTGAGCTTATACAAGAATGTGAATATCCAGTCATAAATGATTATAAATGGTGAAGGCTTATTTATGACCATAAATAGTTCTCTTATTTCATAATGTTGTGCACACTCAGCAGCTGGGGGAGAGAGCCCTTCACAGTGCCTTGGTGGATAACATTCTTGGTTTACAATGTTGGGGTCTTTGTTTCCTTTCCTAATATTATCCATATAGTGTATGTATGCCTTGCCTGTGATAATGTTTCCTCCCATAATCCACAAACGCCATTGGGACATCTACCAGTCTGTACTACTCGAGTGTAAGCTCTTCTGCTGCAGAGACTGATGTGACTGGCTCAGTGTTATCTGTACAGCACTACAATATACTGTGTGTCAGAGCTATATACATTTATACTAATAATAGTGTGTGACTGTTGTGTGAATTTTAGAGTGTAAGCTCCTCTGGTGCAGAGTTATCCTCTTCCTTATATACTGATTATAGTTTCTGTTCATCATCCGTATTTTAGTGACCCGAATGGACCCGGCCTGGCTGAGTGGCCACGGTATGACCAGGATGAAGATTATCTGCAGATTGATATTCACCCAAAACAGAAAGCCGCTCAGAGACTGAAAGACACAAAATATGAATTTTGGAACAAAATTCTCCCAGGAAAAATCCAGAAGATGGCACAGGAGGCAGCGGAGCATGGTGAGCTTTAGAACCCTTGGATCATACAGTATATAAGCAAATCACCATTCTAAAGCATTTTCAAGATGAGTAAAGTCCAATGTGACTAAAGGCTGTTACTTCATTGTGGGTGGAGACGAGCTGGTTTGTATTTCTTATCTCTTGGAGATTCTGTAATAGTGTTCTCAGCTCCACCCCCAAGACAGCCTCATAATGGGCACAGCAAGTGTACAGAACCGGGAACTCTGCACAGGGATGGTGGGAATCCCTCATAATGGACACAGGAGGTGTACAGAGCTGTGCAGGGATGGCCGGGGAACTTAGGTCTCACAAATGAAGTCACACGATTTTGTGTTCTGCAACCTACGAGCCCCTTCTGAAGTTAGTGGACACTCAGCCCCATTGACAGAGCATAGTTTATAGTTGCAGTACAGCTCTGTGCCTGCTGAGGGCGCTCCTCATTCGATATGCTGTTCCTGTGTATACAGTATTGCATCTTCACACCTCCAGTATCTCCTCGTACCTGGGCTGACAACCCTGTGCAGACTTTTATGGGAGAGGGGAATGTCATTGTTCAGCAGGTCAGCCTGGGCAATCTACAGTCCTTTTTATAGGAAAAACTTCCCATCGTTTCCTCATATAGATAAAAAATCCTTCTCAGTCAATTAGTGACAGCCTCTGCAGCTAGTACCAACTCCCCCCTGCCATTTACCCCAAAGATGAGATGAGGAGTGAAGGAGCTGTGCTGTGCTGCCTGCTGATATCCGGCCTGCGTGCAGCTGAGAGCATTACATAGGGTAGGGGCACACTGACTGCCACTATGTACAGAGGGGCACACTGACTGCCACTATGTACAGAGGGGCACACTGACTGCTGCGGCTTGAGATTGTACTGGGGACTCCTCTGTATTGTTTATATATAATAGCATACCTCCCAAAATTTTGAAATGGGAATGGGGGACACCTACTGGCAAGTGTATGTAGGCATAGCACACGCCCCCTGCAACACCCCCTTAAAGGTGAATTAACCAAAAAAAAGTGAATTAAATCCACAAGTGCTTTTTTTTTACCACTACTATTCCTTTATATTGGCTTTTAAAATTTACAAATGCAGCAATTTAGAATTTGGATAAAAGGTTTAGCGCTGGGAAACACTTTTTGAAAGATAAAAAGTGCATTTTATATACATCTATATAGATCAGACCAAAATGAGGGACAAATGAGGAGGAAAGAGGGACAGAGGGACATTGCTCCAAATCAGGGACAGTTGGGAGCTATGTAATAGTCCTGGTGAGCTGCAAACTGACCTGCATAGTGTGTGTCAGGTTCTCTGAGACTGTTTTGTAGCAGCCATGGGGTATGTGAGAGGACGGGGATACTGGGTGAGAGGGATCTGACCGACCGAGACTCAACATCATTTGCAATACTCCACAGTCCTCACTGTCCCCCATACACAGCCAACGTGTACAATCCTCAACACAGCAAATGCTGCAATCTCTTCACATGCTTTTCAGTCCTCACTGGAGCCAGATGTTGCCCTGGTAGTGAGTTTCTATTTTTCTGGCCCCTGTATGCACATCTCCTATCTACAGATCTATAAATGTGGGTTTATGGCACTGCAGACCTCTGAAACATTTGGTGAGATCTGTGCAGAGGATATCTGCTCTGTGTGTAGAAAAACAAAAATCCTATTTGTAACATTCAAGTCCTCCTCCAACAGCCAGGTACGTGTGCAAAAGTTACAAATGTTTTGTTCATCTGCCGTGTCATCATGTCACAGGTCTAAACCAGGAAAAAAGAACTCTGCTCCCATCATGCAACAGCCGCTGGCCTTGTCTCCCAATCTCTTAGCCATTATTTAGTGATGATAATGGAAAGCAGCAAACTGAGGACTCATTATTGGGAATTCATGTGCTGCTTCTTCAATCAGATGAAGTTCTTCTCCTTACAATGCGTAAATCTGAGAATTTTCCCTCTGGCCATTTTCCTGCTCCCTTCTTTGCAGTGATATCACTCAGTTAATTGTGTCTTTTTTGCTTTGATAGCAGGAGGCGAGGATGGAAGGCCCCTGGTGGGTACACGGTACGGCAAACTGCTCGGCAAAACGGTGAAGGTCAAAGACACGGACAGACAGGTTCATGCCTTCTATGGGGTCCCTTTCGCTGAGCCTCCAGTGGGACCGCTACGTTTTGCAGCATCAGGACCCCCAAAAGGCTGGAATGGGGTTAGAGAGGCCACCAAACAGCCTCCCATGTAAGTACACTGGTGGGAGAGAAGAGGTAATTGTCCAGGTGCTGCTCATGGTTACCGATTCTCTACCTAAAGATAGTAAAACTGATATTTAAGTACAGGTGCATCTCATAAAATTAGAATATCATCAAAAAGTTAATTTATTTCAGTAATTCAAAAAGTGAAACTTCTACATTTTTTTATAGATGCATTACACAGAGTGATATATTTCAAGCATTTCTTTCTTTCTATTTTGATGATTATGGCTTACAGCTAGTGAAAACCCCAAATTCAGTATCTCAGAAAATCTGAATATTACATAAGACCAAAAAAAAAGGATTTTAAATACAGAAATGTCGGCTTACTGAAAAGTATGTCCATGTACAGTATAGTATGCAATCAATACTTGGTCAGGGCTCCTTTTGCATGAATTAATGCATCAATGTGGCATTGCATGGAGGCGATCAGCCTGTGGCACTGCTGAGGTGTTATGGAAGCCCAGGTTTTTTTGATAGCGACCTTCAGCTCATCTGCATTGTTGGGTCTGGTGTCTCTTATCTTCCTGACAATAACCCAGAGATTCTCTGGGGGTTTAGGTCAGGCGAGTTTGCTGAGAAATCAAGCATAGTGATATCATGATCATTAAACCAGGTATTGGTACTTTTGGTAGTATGGGCAGGTGCCAAGTCCTGCTGGAAAATTAAATTAGCATCTCCATAAAGCTGGTCAGCAGAGGGAAGCCTGAAGTGCTCTAGAATTTCCTGGTAGAGGGCTGCGGTGACTTTGGACCTGAGTAAACACAGTGGACCAACACCAGCAGATGACATGTCTCCCCAAATCATCACTGACTGTGGAAACTTCACACTGGACCTCATGCAACTTGAATTCTGTGCCTTTCCACTGTTTCTCCAGACTCTGGGACCTCGATTTCCAAATGAAATGCAACATTTTCCACAGCCGTGATGATTTGGGGAGCCATGTCATCTGCTGGTGTTGGTCAACTGTGTTTTATCAAGTCCAAAGTCTGACCTAAACCCCATAGAGAATCTGTGGGGTATTGTCAAGAGGAAGTTGAGAGACACCAGACCCAACAATGTAGATGAGCTGAAGGCCGCTATCAAAGCAACCAAGGCTTCCATAACACCTCAGCAGTGCCACAGGCTGATCGCCTCCATGCCACACCGCATTGATGCAGTAATTCATGCGAAAGGAGCCCCGACTAAGTATTGAGTGCATACTGTACATGGACATACTTTACAGTAAGCCAACATTTCTGTAATAAAAATCCTTTTTTTTTTTTTTTTATTGGTCTTGTGTAATATTCTGATGTAGTACCCTGGTGTTTAGGTAGGGTTGCTAACAAATTTAGTTTGCCAGGTAGTAATTGTCCTGGCTAATTGTTAGAAGATCCACTTATTCCTCTCTAATTCTGGAATTGCTGCACCTTTTCTCTTCTGTCACTAGGTGGCATTGTGGCTGGTGACATTAGATTGACAGGGGCTTAGCACAGTCAGATCATGAATGGATGGGCGTCGCAGCCAATTGGCAGGGGTTTCTTTAGTCCCTTGGCCTGCTGGGAGAGCCTATTTATTTGGGTGCAGTCAGGTGATCAGGGTTCTGTGCCACCTGGATGGCTGTCTAGGTGGACGTGTGTTATGTTGCCCCAGGTTGCTAGGAAGCCAGAGGCCTATCCCGGGAACACCTGGCTGCCTGAGGCCTATCCAGAAGCAGGTAAAGCAGCGTAGGGTTGGGACTGCAGGATTGGAGTCCAACCGTGCTGCAAATGTTCAGCCGGACGGGGAACCAGTTGTGGTCGGAGGTAAAGGGGAAGCAGTTGCCACTAAGGGTCCATCCACCTTATTACCGGAGACTACTGTGAGTAAGCTTGAGCAAGTACCAGAGCAGTCTTCTCACCAGCCGGGGACAGTGAAGAAGTGGGAAAGCTTCAGCGAGTGCCAAGCCAAGGGACACAGCGGGTTACCGTGGGTGACGCTTGAGGAGTATACAGCGGGTTTAGCTGTGGAAGAGCTCAGGAGATCCGGTGACGACTGGGATCTGGAAGTCTGGTGAGAGACTGGGAGCTCAGTGAGTGAAGACCTACAGTGGGATACTGTGAGATAAGAGAAGAACTGTTCTGTGTTACCAAGAGTTATGTATGACTACCTTTAGTGACTGTTACAAGTTCAGTTGCCGTGCATGTGCAGTAGAATACCCACAGGCCTCTTGGGATGCATGAGGTAGGTATCCCAGGAGGCTACAGTTGCTGCAAAGCCAATCTTGCCTAGTTAACAATAGAGGAATTTCAGGGTTGTGTTGTGTGTGAGAAAAGTACAACAAAAAATTTGTCTGTAAGAAGGGTGGAGGGTGCACAATGATATCCAGTAGATCAGAAGGGTGAAGGTCCTACTGTACGGTGAACTGATCCCACTGGAGGGCCAGTCCAGAGCAATGATGTGCACCTTACACTGGAGTGAGTGCATGTAGACAGGAAGTGGATAAACGAGGTTGCAGGAGATCAGCAGCACCAGGATAGGAAAAATCAGGACTTTATACTAAAAAAAACAATTGCCACAGTGCAGAGCAAAGCAAATGCCATCCAGTCCTGGTTTCCATCTACTTTAATACAATAATATATTACAATGGATACAAAGTTACATTTCCTGTTCCAGCCAGCCATTGGCTTGTTACATTGTATTAGACATGTGCACTGCCGCAAAAATTAGTTCCTTTTCGTTTTTTGTTTTTTTTTCTTTTTTCGGGTTATTTGTTATGATCGCAATGCGTAACTTTGAAAATAAGAAAGAATATTCTAAAGAATAAATTACTAATAATAACTATTAAATTATAGGTATTGGAATTTCCTTTCAAATTTGGCTGTTAGTGAACGTAATGAATACGAATTTATCCGAAGTTACGAATTATCCGAAATAACGAATGCCGTTAATTCGTTAAAAAAAATAATAATAGTTTTTATTATTAATTT
Organism: Aquarana catesbeiana; assembly: GCF_042186555.1. NCBI lineage: Eukaryota > Metazoa > Chordata > Amphibia > Anura > Ranidae > Aquarana > Aquarana catesbeiana. The sequence goes on from NC_133334.1 coordinate 254,978,491, forward strand.
GTTACGTTCCATTCGTTTAGATATGGCATTCGTTATTTCGGATAATTCGTAACTTCGGATAAATTCGTATTCATTACGTTCACTAACAGAAATTTGAAAGGAAATTCCAATACCTATAATTTAATGGTTAAGCTATTTTTTCAGATTTTCGAATTTTTGGGTTTTCGAATTTTCAAATTTCAGAATTTTCGGAAAACTAAATGAAAGGGGTCTTTGTTAATTTGGACATTTCCAAATTAACAAATTTGTCGAAATTCGTTAAATGAATTTGGAACGAAACAAATTGCACATGTCTACATTGTATTATCAGGAATAGATCGGGTGGTCGGCCTCTTCAGTGTGACACCAGCCGGCCCAAACACCAGAATCGTCTTCTACCATTTATGTATCATCATTGTCCCTGAACTGTCACATAATATCAGGATATTGTGCAGCTCAGTCCTCTAATGTGAGAATTTCGGAATGTCAGCAACTTTTCTGTCACCTTTGTGCCAACAACTGTCACTGAACTAAGATAGATATTTACTATATACACAGACATAACTAAATAAATAAAACAAAGAATAAAAACAGATTTTAGGTTCTTTTTACTTCTACTTTTTATGTTTATAAACAAATGTGTTTTATTTTGTAGTAATGTTGTGTGTTTTTTGTTTTTTTTGTTTTTTATAAACCATTTATTGCAATTTGCAAAGCAAGCCGGACTGTCTGTTTTGACGTTCTGTTTAACTACTAAACGACTGCCCATCGCAGATATACTGCAGTAGGGTGGCTCTATTACATTGTTTCGTGCCATAGATAGCGGGAGCATGCGAGGGGGGAGCCAGTCAGCTGGTCCACTGGGACCCGCCGTTCGTTCCCCAGAAAGGCAGAATGATGATCTGCCTATGTAAACCTATGAACTAAAACAAGGCAGATTGCCGTTCTGACAGAGAAGTACACAGTGATCTTGTGTTCCTGCTAAGCAGGAACACTGATCGCTGTGTTCTTCCAGTCGGTCCATCCCCCACACAGTTAGAAAGCATCCCCTAGGGACACACTTAACCCTTTGATCGCCCCTCATGTTAACCTCTTTCCCTGCCAATGTCATTAGTACAGTGACCATGTGTATTTTTAGCACTGATCACTCTATTAGTAACACTGGTTCCCAAAAAAGTGTCAAAAATGTCAGTTAAGTGTCCGATTTATCCTCCTCTAGTTTTGGGATGCGATAACTTTTGCGCAAACCAATCAATATATGCTTATTGAGATTTTTTTGTTAAAAAAAGATGTAACGGAATACATATTGCCTAAACTGATGAAGAAATTTAAATTTTTTTTTCAAAATTGTAGCTTTTTTGTTCATAGCGCAAAAAATTAAAAACCACAGAGGTGATCAATACCACCAAAAGAAAGCTCTATTTGTGGGGAAAAAAAATACGTTTTGTTTGGGTACAGCGTCGCACAACTGTGCAATTGTCAGTTAAAGTAACGCAGTGCCGTATCGCAAAAATGGCCTGGTCATAAAGGGGATAAAACCTTCTGGGGCTGAAGTGGTTAAACTGCCTAAACCAGATTTCACCTTCACTAGAGAGCTCAGCAGTCTTGATAATCTTATCTCCCTTCTATTCAGTTCTATTTTACAATACAGCAGTTGTCTAATCCTTTAAAGCAGTATTAAAACCAAAACTAAAAAATGTAATATATTGCAACTTGCCAATCATTTAGATGTGGTGGCTGCATTCGTTTTCTAGACTTTTTTTTTTCACTTTTTGTTTTCATCGGGTGATCTGGCCATCTGTATTAGAGCGCCCCCACTCTGGATGAAGGAACAGAGACACCTTTGGACGGCAGTATTGTCAGTCTGGGGGGGAGGGGACACTAAATACACTAACAAATGGAAACCAAACTCCAGCTGACACCTTATAAGCAGTTACAGCAAACAGTTTTGTTCCTTTTGGGATAAAAGTTTTACATAATAAAAACGAATCATTGTAAGCACCCCTGTCAGTAATAGATGCTTTGTCTCAACCCCCTAACTGCTACATCTGCAAGACAGCTCATTCTGTTGAAAAACAGACTTACTGGCTAGATCACCAGATGAAAATAAAAGATCGAAAGCCCAAAGAAAACAATTGAAGCCACAGCATCTAGGAGTTTGTAAGCTGCAATATAATAAATATTTACTATTAGGTTTAATAAAAAATGGTGTTGCAGCTTAGGGGGGTGCCTCTCTTGCCTCGGCCCGGTCACTCATCACTGAATTCTGATCTGATTTCCATATTTTCTCTCTTTCAGGTGTCTGCAGAGCACGGACATCATAAAAAGTATGCAGAAAATATTCAAAGCCAAACTTACCTTCCCAGCCACATCCGAGGACTGCCTGTACCTCAATATCTTCACTCCGGCTGACCGCGGACAGGACGCCAAACTACCGGTGAGTCTGGCTGCAAATTATGGCAGATATTGCTGGATTGTAGTCGGGAAATACATATATATCTATATAAATCTTTTATTGATTCTCACCAGGTGATGGTGTTCATTCACGGCGGTGCATTCGCTATAGGAGGAGCCTTTATGTTTGAAGGTGTTGCGCTGAGCGCCCACGAAAATGTCATTGTTGTTTCCATCCAGTACCGCCTGGGGATTCCGGGATTCTTCAGGTAACGCACCATACACATCTCTCAGAGCGATCAGTTGGTCCAGAGATTCTGGCAGCTGAAGTTCTAGGAAGATCTTTCACTTTTTTCATTCATAATAGTATTATTTTTTATTTATTTTTTTTTTTACACTGCCCATAGGGTTTTTTTTTTTTTTTTTTTTTTAATGAGTTAAAGAGGAGGTCCACCTAAAAAAAAAAATTATTAAAAGCCAGCAGCTACAAATACTGCAGCTGCTGACTTTTAATAAATGGCCACTTACCTGTCCCAGGTTCGGCTCTCGGCAAGCTGCCGCCGCCATCCTTGGTGATGGAATCAGGAAGTGAAGTGTTGCGGCTTCACTTCCCAGTTCCCTACTGCGCATGCACGAGTCGCGCTGCGCGTCCCCGCTGTCTCCTGGGACCTGTGTGTTTTCCAGGAGACAGCGGGGGGGAACGGGAGGGGGCGTGACTCCCGCGGGAGTCTATTCCTGTATTATACAGGTATCTGCACCCCCCTCCCCCCTGAAAGGTGCCAAATGTGACACCGGAAGGGGGAGGGTTCCAAAAAGCGGAGGTTCCATTTTTGTGTGGAACTCCGCTTTAACTAACAGACTAAAATGTAAAAAAATGTCTTATTTTTCTCTGCTCGTAGGGTTTCTTTTTGCATAGAGTTGCCTGATAGACTAAAAATAAATAATTTTTTATTGTTTTGCCGCGTACACACGATCGGACTTCTTGTCGGAAAAAGATAATGATAATTTTAAAAAAATAAATAAATAATCGTTTTTATTATTAATTCGTTACGTTCCATTCGTTTAGATACGGTATTCGTTATTTCGGATAATTCGGAACTTCGGATAAAGTAATATTCATTACGTTCATCAATGCCGCGTACACAAAAGCATCTTGGATGGTTTTTCCGATGGAATTCCGCTCAAGTTTGCCTTGCATACGCACGGTCACACAAAAGTTCTCTGAACTTTCGACCGCCAAGAATGCGGTGACGTACAACACTACGTGGAGCCGAGAAAATTAAGTTCAATGCTTCTGAGAATGCGTCAAATTGTTTCCGAGCATGCGTAGGAATTTTGCGCGTCGGAATTGCCACAGACGATCGCATTTTCGGATAGGAACTTTTTCCGACCGAATAATTGAGAGCATGCTCTCAATCTTTTGCTGGCTGGAATTCGGCCAGCAAAAGTCCGATGGAGCATACACACGGTCGCATTTTCCAACGAAAAACTCATCAGTCTTTTGCGGGCCGAAATTCTGATCGTGTGTACGCGCCATTTCACTCTGCATCAAGGTTTTCTATAAGTTGCCTTATGGACTAAAATGGGAAGAATGCATGATTTCGAAGCCGCAGTCAATGTGAACGAGGGCTAATAGTCTAAAATGGTGAAAAAAAAAACATTTTTATTTTATACAAACGTTTCGTTTTAAACTTTTTAAACTTTATTAACTTTTTTACAATTCATGAATTTTGTTTTACATACTTATATACTTTCAAGTATGCTGGAGAAATTTGTGGAAAAATTGTGACATAATCAGGAGCCATGCTGATTTTTTTTATTTTCTTGCAGTCACGCTGCATGCTCCTTGTTCATAGTTAGATAAATTTTTTGCGCCACAAGGAGCTCTGCCTGACAACATTAATCTGGATTGAAGATGCCAAGCAATAATAGGACTAATAGTGAGACTCAGGAGGTGGTAGGGGGTGGGGCCTGGCTTGACTTATACAGAAAAAGTCAAGATTTACATATAAGTTCAGATGCCTGTATCTCTAGAACAGCTGAATGTTTTGACAAATTGTAATATTCATTCTCTCAGAACTTCAGGAGGTACATGGCCCCGGAAAAGAACTAACGTAGCCATTTTCTCCTCATTTGAATACAACCTGCCAGACGACTGGAAGCAGAAGAGGAGACTGTGAATGGTGCCATTAGGAGGCGTGGCTTTATTCTAGAAGACTATTTTTTTATTGAACTGTCGCATGATCTCTGGAACATTTTGTTTTTCAGCTCCGGGGACAGCCAAGCTCCAGGAAATTATGGATTCCTGGATCAGGTGGAGGCACTGCGCTGGGTGAAAGAGAACATTGCGGATTTCGGGGGCGACCGAGACTCTGTCACCATATTTGGAGAGTCCGCTGGTGGGATGAGTGTTTCTGCATTGGTAACTATAGAGGAAACTTTTTTTCTATAGGATAAAAAAACGTGAAATTTGCGGGAGCTGCCAAATCGGACTTGTTTTTTTTAAAAGTGCCGACTCCAAAACCATCATCCTCCCTTCAGTACCTAGTAAGTCACCTAGCTGTTGACCTCTAATGAGAACACTATCTCTGGCTGCAGTCATGCTGATCCAATGGCTTCAGTACTTTCTAAGGCTTTGACTTGGAACAAATAAAGAGTTCTATCAATTTTATGATCTGCTTACTGGTCCCGGGCAGCATCTCAAAGAAACAAAACCACAAACAACCAAGAAGCTGGCATCCTAAGGAGGTCAGCATTACCAGCCTTCATATTTCTCTCAGTACTAGTTTCCTCAACATAATAGAGCATGGATGAGGATGACAGCCCTGGAGCCTGCACTACAGGCAAGTCACATGAATGCGATACATTGTAGCTAATCTCTTCCTGTCTTCTTTCAGGTCTTGTCTCCACTAGCCAAGGGCTTGTTCCACCGAGCCATCGCTGAGAGTGGTGCGGCCCTTGTTCCAGGGATGTTCACCAAGTCTGCCGAGCAGACCATCTTTGTGCGGAATGTAAGTACCGGCGCTGATGGCAGATATGCGAAATCCATACACACTGAGCGGTGAAATTACCTGTCTGGTTGTTACTGAAGTAATAACTATTGGAGGTCAGAAGGTCAAATGTCCAAGCTTTGAATGATGGATTGGAATCATCAAAGAGAAGGTGGGAAGAGGACAGAGAAAAAGAGAGGATAGAAATGAGAAGGATGGAAGAGGATAGAGAGGGGAAGAGCAGATAGAGCTGAGGTGGAGGAATGAGAAAATGTAATAGAGAAGGAGGAGGATAAAGATGAGAGAATAGGATAGAGATGGGGAGAGAGGACAGAGATGAGGAGATGAGGGAGAGAGGACAGATAAGGTGATGGGGGAGAGAGAGAGGACAGATGAAGAGATGGGGGACAGAGATGAGGAAATAGGGGGGGGGGGAACAGAGGATAGAGATGGGGGAGAGAGAGAGAGATTCTGTCATGGTGCACAAACTGTTTCACATTAGGATGAGATTTTCTATCTATTCAGAAATGACATCACAGCTGACTGAGTTTCCACTGTCCTGTAATCAGACGCCATCTTGCTGTTGCAGATAATCGCCAACATTTCCGGCTGTGATGTGGTGTCATTGGTGGATTGTCTGAAAGCACTATCTGAAGAGGAAATTCTTTCCATAAGTGCTGCTATGGTATTGTATTTTCACCTTTTATAATGCCCTTTCATAGCTGGTTACCACAAGTGTCATCAAACCCAATGGATCTCATTCAGAGGATCGGCCATTGTGTCATTTAGTGTAGGTGGTCATCCATTTCATCAGAAATACGTTTGGCAGATATGTAAAGCAAAGTTTGTATATTGAGTTGGATCTGGCCCTGTTTTCATACAAACTGACCTTTTTGCTGAAAGTATGTTGAAATTAGCATAAAATTTCACCATGGTAAAATTAGCTTAAACAACAAAATAATGGCATAGTATAGTTTTCTAACAAAGCCATGTGATAACCATTCCAGATCTGACATAACTTTGTGATCACATGACTATTTTGGTAAAGGGTTGGGGCTCCTATGTTCCTCAGTGTTTATTGTCATGTCCACAGCTAATGAGGGGCCATTTTTTTGGCACAAGAATGGGTCCAGGAGAAGTTTCCAAAATTCTCAGGAAACATTTTGCCTTTAAAAACCACCAAAAACCATTGGTTTTCCATATTGACTCCAAGGCATTTTACCAAACTGTTGGTATGTGGACCTCTACCACTGAATCCAGTCATCACCTGTGATGATAGTGATAGTTTCAGCATGCTCAAGCATTGGAGTGTCGTCATGAATAACACTTCCATTTTCTGTCTCTGCAGCATTTTCTTACTCCCCCAGTAACTGTCGATGGCGTCTTCCTCCCAAAACCTGCAGAGCAGATATTGGCAGAAAAAGAGAACAATCCAGTTGAGTTCATGACCGGTGTGGTGGAGCAGGAATGCGGCTGGATTATCCCCTCGGTAAGAGACTTGCTTCATACGGCTCCACTGATATCATAGATTGCAGATGGCTCCAGTGTGTAAAGGGGATCTCTGCCACTTAATGCTTTTCATGTCCGGTGTCTTAGATGTATCCTATGGCTTCATGCACATGGCCAAACGGGCCATACAGTATGCAGAGCCTACCCTCTGCAACCTTATACAGCCGCCCCTTGAGATGACTGGGCAGAGGCAGTTGTACGTGGTTGTATGCTGGTGTTTACACAAAGCACTCACAGGCACACTGGCGTATACCAGTGGAATTTTGTTTTAAGGGTGTTGGCTCCAACTTGTCTTGCATACACACGGTCACACAAATGTTGGCCAACAATTACGAACGTAGTTGCGTACAAGACGTGCGGCGAGCCGATAAAAAGGAAGTTCAATGGTCATGTGATATCTACATTACGAACGCTAGTTTTACAGACCGAGCGCTTCCGGCTCATCCTTGATTCTGAGCATGCGTGTTTGTACTTTGGACTTTTGTCTGATGGACTTGTGTACACACGATCGGAAAGTCCGACAACACACATTTGTTGGCGGAAAATTTGAGAACATGCTAGCCAACATTTGTTGGCGGAAAGTCCAACAACATTTGTCCGATGGAGCATACACAGGGTCGGACTTACCGCCAACAAGCTCACATCCAACATTTCCAGCCAGAAAATCCGATCGTGTGTACGGGGCATAAGTCTGGAGAATATGTCAGTGCACATGTGGATGCTTTACCCAAACACCAGTGCCCAACCGCATACAATGTCTCTTCCTATTCATTTCGATGGGCAGCTGTACGTGGCGGTAGCTTTGCACGCTGTACGGCCCCTGTGAGACCGTGATGGAGGGGTTATGCAACTGAGAGGAGCATGTCCAGCTGAAGGAGTTTAGCCATGGGATCTAACAGAACGTACAAGTATTTGCCTTTCCATAACAGAGAAGTAAAATATCTCATGAGTGCGTTTTCAGTCTAAGGTGGTGAGGGGTGAATTCACTTTGGGTTGGAAATTACATGAAGATTGCTGGTATATTAAGAGTGATTGAAATAAGAATGTATTTTTGTTGGACTTTGAATGCACTTGGTTCTATTATTTTTATTTATTGTGTTATAATCGCATATTAAATGCTGTGCTAGCACTTAGGGGGTTTGTTTCTTAAAAAAGTTTGCATAGCTGCTCTTTTATCGAAAATGCATGTAAATTAGTTCTGTGCAAATGGGTGCTAAATTGAATATTCTCAGCCTATATTCGCCACAGACTGAATGTTACTTATTGAAAAAAAAAACAGTGTGAATGGGGAAAACACTACAATATGGCTACTAGATGGAGCTGAGGATCATGCTTATTTCCTATGATAGTGAGTGCCATCTAGTGGCTGTAATGTGGTATTATCCCCATTCACACATCCTCGATCTGCATAGTAATTTTGTCCACTTGCATAGAATGAATTTACATGTAATTTCGATGGACAAACAGCTGTTTAAATTTTTTTGATAAATGCACCCCTTATTTCTTTTTTTGGGTTTTCACATTGGGTGATGGTTCTAGTATATATTTTGTATGTAGCAAGGGCCCCGACCCCCCCCCCCCCAGACGCAATAACTCTTGGTAACACAGAACAGTCTGTCTCTAATCTCTAGGTATCTCATTGTAAATCTTCACTCACTGAGCTCCCAGTCTCTCACTAGACTTCCAGATCCCAGTCCTCACTGGATCCCCCTGAGCTCTTCCACAGCTATCCTGCTGTATACTCCTCAAGAGTCACCCCCACTATCCTGCTGGGTCCCTAGCTTGGCACTTGCTGAAGCTTTCCCACTTCTTCACCGTCCCCGGCTGGTGAGAAGACTGCTCTGGTACTTGCTCGAGCTTACTCACTGTAGTCTCCGGTAGGAAGATGGATGGTCCCTTAGAGGCGACAGCTTCCCTTCTACCTCCGACCACAACTGGTTCCCTATCCGGCTGAACCTTCTCAACTTGGTTGGATTTGACTCCAATCCTGCAGTCCCAACCCTACGCTGCTTCTCCTGCTCCTGGATAGGCCTCAGGCAGCCTAGCAGCCAGGTGTCCCCAGGATAGGCCTCAGGCTTCCGTCCTAGCAGCCTGGGGCAACAGAACACACATCCACCTAGACAGCCGTCCAGGTGGCAAAGAATCCACGATCACCTGACTCCACCCAAATAAATAGGCTCTTGCAGCAGGCCAAGGGACTAAAAAAATCTCTGCCAATTAACTGTGACATCCCATCCATTCATACTGACTTTGCAAAGCCCCCTGTCATTCTAATGTCACCAGCCACAGTGCCACCTAGTGGCAGAAGAGAATAGGTGCAGCAATTTCAGAATTAGAGGGGAATTAATTGATCTTCTAACAATTAACCAGGAAAATGAACACCTGGCAAACTAAATTTTACTAGCAACCCTGCCTAAACACCAGGGTGCTACATCCTCCCCCTGCCTAGGAAACTACGTCTCGGGAAAAAAAATGGAAGTCTCAATCCTGAGTGAATGTACTGGCAAAAACTGGATAGGTAGGGTAACAAGGAAGGATAAACCAGATAACCGTACATGTGGCTTACCACATGAAGTAAGTATACATTGTATATGTACATAGGCAAGTGGCAGTTCACACAAGGGCAGATAAATAAAAGACAATATTTACAATTTTACGTGTGGCGTACCACCCAACAACAAGGGAGAAACACAATAACAGAAGACTTATCACCAAACAATCTACTATATACACCTGAAAAAATAGAAAATGTTAGCAGTATTATACAAACGAAGGTCGCTGTCTCTCCTTAGCCAAGGAAGACTTAATGGGTGCAAAAACACCTGAGAGAAAATAGACAGCATAGCAATACATCCTATTCTTACAATAACACAGTGCAGTATATACATAAGTGAATGTGAAGCAAATGTTAATTGCCCTCAGCCAAGAGCAGCAAAACAGTGCAAATATACACTATACAAAGATTTGGGGGCACACCCTAAAAAATGCATTAAAGATGGTGCAGCCATGAGACCATACAGACAAAACAAAAGATGACAGCGCACACATACAAAAATGACATTTAACTCCTGCAAGGCTATTTAAAACACTTGAGCATATTCAGAAAATATGGGGATTTAGTTACACCATATGACCATATAGTGCTAAGCCCACTACTACGTCAAAGTACCCCATTATCAGTGGGTCCTACGCTATCCATAGAATGGAAGGTCCTGCTTCTCTGAACCATGGGAGAAATACACTCCTCTATATGGGAGAACTAAAGGAATCCTATAACAGAGGTGGACACAAATAAGAGGCAATGTTGGGGGGTGGGGTGCTCCAGCCCAAAGGCATTCGGTCAGGATCCATACAATAGACAAACAAAGATTTGAGGGGAAACTAAAAAATGGGGGGCTGGAGCACCCCACCCCCTATCATTGCCTCTTATTAGTGTCGACCTGTGTTATAGGAGGAGTCCTTTAGTTCTATAGAGTGTATTTCTCCCATGGTTCAGAGAAGCAGGATCTTCCGTTCTATGGATACCGTAGGACCCAATAACTATGGGGTACTTTGACGTAGTAGTGGGCTTAGCATTATATGGCCATATGGTGTAACTAAATTCCCATATTTTCTGAATATGCTCAGGTGTTTTAAATAGCCTTGCAGGAGTTAAATGTCATTTTTGTATGTGTGCGCTGTAGTCTTTTTGAAAAAAAATAAATAAATAAAATAAAAAAATATATATATATATATATATATATATATATATATATATATATATATATATATATATATATATATATATATATATATATATATATATATATATATATATATATATATATATAGTGTAACGATCTGGGGTGATTATGCTCAAGTGGTGTATGCGTTTTCAGGAACACTGGTTAGTCTAGACTGTATTTTTAAGAGCGTGGCAGCCCAATTTTATTTAAACAAAACAAACTTCACAGAAAGTCTTCCCTCGCAGGGAGTTGCACCATCATTGGTTAACAGAAAACTTCAGCCTCCCAGCTCACCCACTCTTACTTAGTCAAACTCACTCCTGGAGCTTACTTGCTCAGCTGCGTGCTGCTTGGTCGCGGGCCACATCTGCCTCCGGCAGACATACACGCTCAGACTTCTAGGGACCGCCTGTCTCTCTTTCGTGGAGCCGTCTCCACCTGAAAGCCCTCCCGACTCCTACACCAGGCCACCTGCCTGTAGGGTGGAGCTGTTCCCAAGTGTGAGCCCTGAGCTCTCTTCCTGAGGGGAATCTAAACCCAGCCCACAGTTGTGCAATCATCATGCCTGTCTTTGCAAAAACTAGGCTTAAAGCCCAGACATGTGTCGAGCTTCCATGCAGTCCGTTGGCAACAGTACTTAAAAGACCCACACCAAAGAACAAGGCGGACCTCTCCTTGCTCCTCATCAGCTGGGATCTCCAACCCCACTATAACTTCAGTCCTCTCAGAGACCTGCACTGAGAGGAATGAAGATGTAGAAATAGGTGTCCCAAGCACTTCTGGGCAATCTGCTAGCGGTACACCAACATCCGATTGTAGCAGGCAAATTTCCCTACCCTGTTGCTAAACTGGCAAAAGAAATTTGGTCCCAGCCATCCACATGCTTAGCGGCTGAATGCTAGTTTGAATAATTTGCTAGCACTCCAACTGCTGCCTTTTCAGCTGGTAGACTCTGCCCCCTTTCCAGAATTTGTGGAATGTGCGGTACCTCAGTGGCAGGTTCCCAAATGCAAATGCCAATTTTTTTCTCAGAAGGCCATTCCGGCTCTCTACCGACATGTGGAAGGCAATGTCTTGGCCTCGTTAGACAGGGCGGTCAGCGGTAAGGTGCATATTACCGCTGACTCATGGTCCAGCAGGCATGGACAGGGACGTTACCTTTCTTTCACGGCGCACTGGGTAACCCTGCTGGCAGCTGGGAAGGATGCAGGACAGGGTGCAGTATTGTTGGAGTTTGTTCCACCACCACACCTCCAAAATGCTGGTAGTGGTGATTCTGCCACACCTCTCTCCTCCACCCCCTCCTCTTCTTCTTCCTCTATGGACTCTTCCTGTGCAGATTTGTCCTCAGAACCAGCGGTGCTCCGTAGGCGTTCTAGGGGCTATGCAAGCACTCAGGCAAAAAGATGCCATGTGGTGCTTGAGTTGGTCTGCTTAGGGGACAGGAGCCACACTGGGGCAAAGATTCTGGCAGCTCTGCAGGGGCAGGCTCAGAGGTGGATGATGCCACGCCAGCTTCAGCCAGGAATGGTGGTTTGCGACAATGGCACCAACCTCCTCTCCGCCCTCCGACAGGGACACTTCACCCATGTTCCCTGTTTGGCTCATGTCCTTCATTTGGTGGTGCAGCGGTTCTTGTGCAGGTACCCGGGCTTATAGGATCTCCTGAGGCAGGCCAGGAAAGTCTGTAGGTGTTTCCGCCGGTCATATAATGCCACTGCTCGGCTGGCTGACCTCCAAAAAAAATGCAACCTGCCCAAGAACCGCCTCATCTGTGACATGCCCACCAGGTGGAACTCAACGTTGGCAATGCTGCAGCGGCTGCACACATAGCAGAGGGCTATCAATGACTACCTGTGCGAGTATGGCACCAGGACAGGGTCAGGGAAGCTAGGCTTTTTTTCGCCACGCCAGTGGCTCATGATCAAGGATGCATGCACTGTCCTCACCATTTGAGGAGGCCACGAGGATGGTGAGCAGTGACAGTGCATGCATCAGTGATACTGTCCCTCCTGTCTACCTGTTGGAGCACACGCTGCATGGAATAATGGACAGGGCACTTACCTCTCAAAGCCCCCTTTATCCAGACAGTATTCCTGCAGGCCCGCCGATCTCACAGGAGGAGGATGAGGATTGTGTCAGCATGGAGGTGGAGCCTAGCACTCAGCATCAGCAGCAGTCTTCGAAGGGATCGTTTCCAGTCCCCAGAAACCCATGGACTTGTACGTGGCTGGCAGGAGGTGGCTGCGGATCAGGTCGTCCTTAGTGACCCAGAGGACTCCGGACCGAATGCCTCAGCAAACCTACGCTGCATGGGCTCCCTGACTCTGCAAAGCCTGCGAAAGGACCCTCGAATTTGTGGTATCAAGGAGAGGGATCAGTACTGGCTGGCAACCCTTCTTGATCCACGTTACAAGGGTAAGGTGGCTGAACTTATCCAGCCGTCGCAGAGGGAGCAGAGGATGAAACCTCTTCGGGAGGCCTTGCAGAAAGGTTTGTGCAATGCGTTTTCAGAGTCTGGGAGGTTACAATTACCTGGTCCTCCTGGACAACGTGTTGCTGAACCTTCGGTCAGTCACAGAAGGAGCGGTGGAGAAGGTGGCCGTCTGACCAATGCGTTCAGACAATTTTTTAGTCCGCAGCCCTAAGCTTTGATCGGTTCCAGCAACCATCGCCAGCGTCTGTTGTACATGGTGCAGGAATACCTAGGGGCAAGATCAGACTTGGAGACCTTTCCAGCCAAAAATCCACTGGGTTACTGGGTCTTGAGGATGGATCACTTGCCAGAGCTTGCACAATATGCAATTGAGCTACTGGCCTGTCCTGCATCCAGCGCTCTTTCGGAACGCACATTCAGTGCTGCTGGAGGCTTTGTAACCGATCACAGAGTGCGCCTATCCACCGACTCGGTTGATCGGCTCACCTTCATAAAAATGAATCAGTCTTGGATTACCAGCTACCAAGCACCTGATGCTGATGTAACCGATTAATGTTTTTATAATGGTGAGATCCCTTCAAGACTGCCTATGCTGATGCTGAGTGACTATCCTGTTATGCTGAGTGACTATCCTATTCCTCTTCAATGTTCATGTTGATAGCTTCTATTTTTGGTTCTGGGCACCACCACCAGTGGCTTAGGCCCAATTTTTCTGCCCCTGTTTAACAGGGGCGTGTAATTAAAATTTTTGCTGTAATATTTTGCAGCAGGGCTCATTCCTGCGCTCAACAAGAGTATCTGTGAGGGGTTGCAGTGTTGTGGCACCACCACTGCCTAAGGCCCAATTTCTCTGCCCCTGTTTAACAGGGGCGTGTAATTACAATTTTTGATCTAATATTTCACAGCAGGGTCTGTTCCTGCACTCAACAAAAGTATCTGTGAGGCTTTACAGTGTTGTGCCACCAGCAGCACCACCACCGCCTAAGGCCCAATTTTTCTGCCCCTGTTTAACAGGGGCATGCAATTACAATTCTTGATATAATATTTCACAGCAGGGCCCGTTCCAGCGCCCACCAAGAGTAATTGTGAGGGCTTACAGTGTTCTGGTACCACCAACACCTAAGGCCCAATTTTCCGCATAGGGCAGGCCGTATAGTATATACAAGCGGTCCCCTATTTTCGAAAATCCCACTTACAAACGCCTCCTACTTACAAACGGAAGGAGACAACGGGAAGTGAGAGGAAATCTACCCCTAGGACGGGAAATTCTCTCCTGTAAGAGTTAATATGGGAAAAAGGTGTCTCCTCCACTGATTTATCACCAATCCTTGTTTCCCTTAAAAACACCAAATTTTCAAAATCCAATTGTCATTGGGACAGAAAGTGAGGTGAAATCTTCTGAACAGGGGCACAGACAGCAAAACAAATGTTACAGGGGTGATAACCCTTCCCTATGTTTTCCAAAAAGCTTTAAAATAGATTTTTTGGCTCGAGCTACACTTACAAAATTTACCTGTTCAAAATTACAAACAGATTCTACATAAGAACAAACCTACAGTCCCTGTCTTGTTTGTACCGCCTGTATACTGCTGTTTAGAGTATATAGGGCCTGGGGGCCCAATGCCTTTTCTTTTTTTAATTTGGGTGCGGGGTTCCCCTTAATATCCATACAAGACCCAAAGGGCCTGGTAATGGGCTGGGGGGGGGGGGGGGTACCCATGCCGTTTGTCTCATTGATTTTCATCCATATTGCCGGGACCCGACATTACATTAAGGCCTCAAGCAGTTTCAAATTACTTTATTCCTTTAAAAAAAGTTGTTTTGTGCAGGGACTGTTCTAAGCATGGGAAACACGCGTCACTTTACAGGCATACTATTGACACCCCCCAGGTACGATATTTAAAGGAATATTTCACTTCTATTTTTTCACTTTAAGCATCATTAAAATCACTGCTCCCGAAAGAACGTCTGTTTTTCAAAACTTTTTTTTCCATTGATACATGTCCCCTGGGGCAGCACCCGGGTCCCCAAACACTTTTTAGGACAATAACTTGCATATTAGCCTTTAAATTCGCACTTTTGATTTCTCACGTTCGAGTCCCATACACTTTAACGGTGTTCGAATGTTCGCGTGAACTTTCGGTCCGTTCGCATGTTCTGGATGCGAACCGAACCGGGGGGTGTTCGGCCCATCCCTACTAAACACCAGGGTGCTACATGTATATAGAAGCGCTACATTGTTTTCTAATTAAATGTATCAGGAGGACTTGAGCACTGACGTGTAAAAGGTGTGATGGAGTTTGTCACATTGTGAATGATATATGAGAAAGTGCAGAAGATGTAACTTTTTTTGTTGGAGCAACATTTCTATATAATTTGATAACAAAAAAAATATCTAAATCAGCTATTTAAAAGTCATTCAACCTAAAAATAATCGAGGTGACCCCAAAGCATCTGAGGTTTCTCTGTAATTGAAGTTATTGATCATCCTCTAACCCTCTTGTTTTGAATTGTACTGTTCGGTGTAGTGTTTCCCTACATTGTAAAGTGCTGCGCAAACTTTTGGCGCTATATTAATCCTGTATAATAATTATTGATTTCCTCATCACTTGCAGGCAATGCTGAATGTGAGCGGATTGGTGGAAGGACTGGATAGAGAAACTGTATCCTCTTGGCTACAGAGCCACCCCATCATGGTAGTATCATCTCTGTGTGCCTCCATGCCTGTCACAATGTACACTGTGTGAATTATCATTGCTTAGATTGTTTTATGGCTTCACTTTACATCTGTGCTGGCAAAATTTGAATCCTCTGATAAGGGAGCTTGGCTGAATACAACTGAGGCTTAAAGGGACAGTCCGCAAGACTCACAGGGAGAACACATAATGTATATAGGAGCTGTTTTACCTGCCAGACAATGTGTAATATAACACACTTACTATTGTGACTCCCCACATAGCATAAGACTTATGCCCCGTACACACGATCAGAAATTCCGACAGCAAAAGTCCGATGTGAGCTTTTGGTCTGAAATTCCGACCGTGTGTATGCTCCATCGGACTTTTGCTGGCGGAATTTCCGCCAGCAAAAGACTGAGAGCAGGTTCTCTATTTTTCCAACGGAAAAAGTTCCTATCGGAAATTCCGATCGTCTGTAGCAATTCCGACGCGCAAAATTCC
This sequence comes from Aquarana catesbeiana, assembly GCF_042186555.1. Lineage (NCBI taxonomy): Eukaryota > Metazoa > Chordata > Amphibia > Anura > Ranidae > Aquarana > Aquarana catesbeiana. Next base: position 254,994,704 of record NC_133334.1, read on the forward strand.
TACGCATGCTCGGAAACAATTCGACGCATGCTTGGAAGCATTGAACTTCATTTTCTCGGCTCGTCGTAGTGTTGTACTTCACCGCACTCTTGACGGTCGAAAGTTCAGAGAACATTTGTGTGACCGTGTGTATGCAAGCCAAGCTTGAGCGGAATTCCGATCGTGTGTACGAGGCATAAGGGTGATGATACTTATCAGATCCTGCACTTCTGCAGACTTTGTGCCACTGCCCTGTCTCCTGGCTGCTCTCTGACTACTCATGACATCCCACACTGGTGATGCCCACCTGTAAAGCCTCCTTCCCTATTCAACTTGCAGAGCAGCCACACCCACTGTAAGCCTGATCCGACTTACAGCTAGTGTGTATTGATTCAGTGTAAAGATTTATTCCAGATGATTATTTTGGCAGAATTTAAAAATGATTAATTTATGAAAAGATACATAAGTGAGCTACAAGAAGTTTCGTGTTCACTGCAGGCTGACCCCAAAAACGTAGTGACATCACTGCTCCATGAGCTACAGAAGGCCTCATGCCTATTGATGTGACTGCCTCCTAGTGAGTTAATAAGTGTAGGCCGGATAGTCAGTGTACATCGTCCAGCTTTGCAGATTGTCAGTTGATAGTGGGGGAGGACCGTCAGGGAAGAGTGGGGACAATGTCTTTTAACCAGTCTGACTTTCTGGGTTCCGATTGGTTGCTGACAAATTTATAGCTAAATTAAAAATGAAGCTGCTACAAATCTCTCAATGTGGTTCTCTCTGAATTGGTTTTATGGATGGCGGTCTTTTTGTTGGTGAAGAACATTGTATCCTAATCTCCGTCATTGCAGGGATCATTAGGAACCGCCATCCCGCTGCTGGTCGAAGAATATATTGGGGATGAGGCAGATCCCGCTGAAGTCCGCAACCGCTTCCTGGACCTGTGTGGAGACATCATTTTTGTAATGCCGGCCCTGAAAACTGCAAAATATCACAGAGGTGAGTCCGGGACGGGACATTCCTGATTTCCTGTTTGAATGAAAATACCCAAACAAATCCGGCCGACCTTTGCATTGCAGTAGCTAAACATTTTATGAGGTCATTGGTCCCAAGATTCCATAAAATGCATTCCTAGTCCTGGGAAGACACATTTACCTATGCACAGCTGGCTTTCCGTCTGGTTGTCAAGTTTCTGAACCTATAATAGGACAGGACGCTACTGGTTCCATAGTTAATGTTCGTTGTCTGTCAATAATTTGAATGTTATTACATCTAAAGAAACATTGTTACATAGTTACCTACATAACTGCAACTTGATTTGGATGTTAATGTTGTGTATATGGGAAATCTGGTATATACTCTAAAGTCCCATATCATGATCATTGTCCACTGCTGTGTAACCAAATCACCCAATACCTTCCTGCTATCACCATTGGTGGGCGGAATGTGCTCTGATAAAGGGTGATGTATACATAATGCCAGACAAATGGTGGCCTGCCTGAACATAGTCTCACTCCTTGACATAGCTATGTTTCTTGCCCCCATTACATTGCTTTGGTAGCTGATGGGGGCCTGGGGATGCTGGCAGTTGAAGGGAGCTCAGGGATGTTGGAAATTAATAGCAGTCCAGGGACAGTAACAGCTGAAGAGATCATAGGGATACTGGCAGAAGAAGGGAACCTGGGGATGCTCAAAGCTGAAGGGGCCCAAGGATGATGGCAGTCGAAGGGAGCCCATGGTGATAGCAGCTGGGGGGAGCCTAGGGATTCTGGTAACTGATGGTAACTGATGGAAACCCAAGAACTCTGATAGCTGAAGGGAACCTGGGAGTGCTGGCAGCTGGAGGGAGCCCGGGGATACTGGCAGCTGGAGGGAGCCCGGGGATGCTGGCAGCTGGAGGGAGCCCAGGGATTGAGTCAATTGAAGGGTGCAGAAGAAAGCTGGAAACTGAAGAGAACCTGGGGGTGATAGCAGTTAAAGGGAGCCTAGGAATGATGCCAGTTAAATAAAACCAAGGAATGCTGGTAGCTAATAGGAGCCTGGAAATGCTGAAACCTGAAGGGTGTTTGGGAACGATGGCAGTTAATAAAAAACCTGGAGACACTGGCACCTGAAGGGAGCTTGGGGATGCTGAAAGCTGAAAAACCCAGGGATGCTGGTACCTAAAAGAAGTTAAGGGATCCTGGCGGTTGAAGGGAGACCGGGGCTGCTAGCAGTTGAAGGGAGCCCAGGGATGCTGCTAGTTAAGTATCGGAAACTCCTACCTATTGGATGAATTGATGAGGTAGCAGAAACGGGAAGTCGCTTCTTCCTAGATTTGGGTTCATTCCTAATTTTAAATGCCTTTCAACTATGCATTCTAGTTCTGATAGTAATCTATTTTCTTCTCGCAGATTCTGGATATCCCGTCTATTTCTACGAGTTCCGCCATCGTCCATCTCTTTTTAAAGACATTAAGCCTGATTTTGTGAAGGCCGACCATGGCGATGAGATTTACTTTGTGATTGGAGGGCCCTTCCTCAGTGACGATATTCTATTTTCAGGTAAATCCACTTTCCCAACTACTGCTCCTTCTACCATTCACCCAACAGACTTCGTAGGCTGATTCAGTGATTGGTCATCTGTGAACCATCTGATATCTGGTTATCACTTTGTTGTATCTCGGCATCTGTAGAACTTTCCAGATTGTCACTTCTCTTTTCTCCACCAGGCCTATCAGAGGAAGATGAAAAGGTCCTTAGTAAAAACGTCATGAAATACTGGGCCAACTTTGCTCGGACCGGGTAAGACTCAAATAATTGGGCCTTAAGTACTGAAAGCTACACTGCTGGGCTTGACCTCATTGGACCAGTAATAAAGAGGACCAGTCATGGTTGGGTTTATACAAGAATGTGAATACACAGTCATAAATTATTATAAATGGTGCAAGCTTCTCTATGACCTTGCAAAGAAATGCACAGCTCTGTTCTTTCTTAATGTCGAGCTGGGGGAAAATGTCCTTCATAGTGCCTTGGTATCTGGAGAGAGAGGAGGAAATCCTCCGATGCCACACATCCACGTAGGTATTCAGAAGTGAAATGACAACCTCAGCCTGGACTCCTGCCAGGCCACACCTCCAACGCATTTCGCCCCGTCCCTCGGAACTTAATCATGGGGATAGTGCCTTGGTGGGTAATTTTCTTTTTCTTGCAATGTTTCAATTCCTAATTTTATCAATATGGAGTATATATTGTATGTCTTGCCTGTGTTAGAACTATATAAATGTATAATAATACTGTGGGGGGAGGAAGAAGGCATTAGAGTGTAAGTTCTTCTGGTGCAGAGACTGATGTAACTGGCTCAGTGTTCTCTGTACAGCACTGTGGTATATGTCAGAGCTATATAAATGTACAATAATAGTGTGTGGATTTTAGAGCGTACGCTCCTCTCATGCAGTTTTACCCTTCCCTCTCCCTTTTTTATGCTGATTATTATTTCTATTCATCTTATTTTAGTGACCCCAATGGACCCGGTTTGGCTGAGTGGCCGCGGTATGACCAAGATGAAGATTATCTGCAGATTGATATTCAGCCGAAGCAAAAGGCCGCTCAGAGACTGAAAGATGCAAAATATGAATTTTGGACCAAAATACTCCCCGAGAAAATCCAAAAGATATCGGAGGAGAAGGCAGAGCATAGCGAGCTTTAGAGCCCTCTGGATTGTATAGTAAATAAATCACCATTCCAAAGCATTTTGCAGCAAGACGATTAAAGTCCAAAGTGACTAAAAGCTGATAATTCAGTTGTGGGTGGAGACTGGCTGTTTGTATTTTTTTTTCTATCTTGGGGACTCTGTAATGGTGTTCCCAGCTCCGCCCCCACCACAGAGTCTTTCTCCTGCTGCAGAATTGTCTTATTCCAATCAGGGAGTAGTGTCCTCGGACACTGAACACAGGGACATATCAAGTTCCAGATCACGTTTCATCCTGCCAGCTCTGACCCATAATTCAAATATCAGTTTTGTGTGGATTGGCCCTGTAAAAAGGGGAGTTCCGCCCTGACTCACTCTTTAATAGCACTGAGAATCTGAGATGCTGTGAACCAGCGGGGTAACATTCCATTCTCCAAATACTGTGAAAAAAACTGAAATAAATGTTTTTGTTTTTTTACCGTAAATATATTTTGTCTGATTATTTCCCGACTTGATCCTTCTGCTCTGAGAATCGTATTCATGAATTTTCCAACAATGGCGGCTCACAGGTCAGGAAGTTATGACATTTTAAATATCAATGTGGATTTTTGAGCTGAAGTTAAACCAGAATGAAACTCTAAAAATAAAAATTGCTGGCAGGGTGGGATATTGGGCAGAAAGGACATACTTAGGGGTTGACTTACTAAAGTGAAAAGACTATGCACTTTGCAAAGTGCAGTTGTTCCCGAGCTTAGTAAATGAGCAGAAGCTCTGCTGACTTCCATCATCCAATCATGTGCAAGCAAAATATGCTGTCTTTGTTTTTTTCCTTGCAAAGTGAAGCATTACCTAATTTACTAAGCTCTGGATCAACTGCACTTTGCAAAGTGGACAGTCTATTTGCATTAAAGCATTGTTACCCCAACATTTCATGATCCTGATATGTACCTGCAGTACCATGTACTAGTATGAGAAAATATCCTGATCTCTTTGTATTGCTTCCTTTATGAGAAATCCCTGGTGTTCCTGCCAGTCCCTCTGCTTTCCAACGGAACTGACCACACTAAGCAGGAGAACACATGGTGGTCAGTTCTCTAGCTATGCTGGGAGCTCAGTGTTCTCCTATAATGATCAGACATGTCCTTACATGCCTTTGCTGCACAGCAATTTACTGGGAATCTCAGCGTGCTGCTTCTTCTCCTCCCTCCAGCTCTTATGCAGCTATTAACAGAGGGAATGTGATCACTTATGAAGTAGGGTCCCAGGCCTCCTTCAGTCTAATGAGAACCTCCAGGACCAGAGATAGCTAACCACCTTCTGTATATGGTGGGTTGTGAGGCATAGTGGGTGCAAGGCAGTAAGATTCATTGGGCGCCAGACACTTCTTGAATCCAAAAGAGATTTTATTTCTCTTAACAGAACTTTGGGAGAGAGGGTTAGGGCCAGGACACCCTTAGGTAGTTGCAAGATTAATTGGCAGACTCCGAGACTTCAACAGGAGGACAGCCATGCAGGAAAAGGCATCCAGCAAGATGCCACATCTGCATGTGTAGGAATGCTGTCTCCTATGGCAACAGTCTTTAACAGTTCCTAACACAAAGTGTAATGCCCTGTACACACGGTCGGATTTTCCAACGGAAAATGTGTGATAGGACCTTGTTGTCAGAAATTCCGACCGTGTGTGGGCTCCATCACACATTTTCCATCGGAATTTCCGACACACAAAGTTTGAGAGCTTGCTATAAAATTTTCCGACAACAAAATCCATTGTTGGAAATTCCGATCGTGTGTACACAAATCCGATGCACAAAGTGCCACGCATGCTCAGAATAAATTAAGAGATGAAAGCTATTGGCTACTGCCCCGTTTATAGTCCCGACGTACGTGTTTTACGTCACCGCATTCAGAACGATCGGATTTTCCGACAACTTTGTGTGACCGTGTGTATGCAAGACAAGTTTGAGCCAACATCCGTCGGACAAAATCCATGGATTTTGTTGTCGGAATGTCCGATCAATGTCCGACCGTGTGTACGGGGCATTACAGTTTTCTCACTTCCACTACAAACACTTCTTGTAGTTCTTCAGCTCACTGAGCTCCCAGTCTCTCTAACTAGACTATTTGATTCACTACCACTAAATCCCTTGAGCTCCTCCAATCTTCACCCTAGTATCTTCCTCAAGCGTCACCCCCGCCTCTCTGCTGGGTCCCTAGCTTGGCACTCAGGATACTTCTCAAGCTTCACCCCGCTGGCCTGCTCGATCCCTGGCTTGGCCCACAAGGCTGCTCTGCAAGCGTCACCTCTGCTGGTTGGGTCCCTGGCTTGATACCCACTGAAGTTTCCCGATTATTCACCCCCGGCTGGTGAGAATACTGCTCCAGTACTTGCTTCAGCTACTCACTGCGGTCCCTGGTAATAAGGTGGTTGGTCCCTTAGTGGCGACAGCTTCCCCTCTACCTCCGACCACGACAGGTTCTTCGGCCGGCAGAATCATCACTTCTGGTTGGACTGCAAGCCGCAATCCCATCCCTGCGCTGCTCTCTTACTTCTGGATAGCCCCTCACACAGCCTAGCAGCCAGATGTGCCCAGGATAGGCCCAATCTCTGGCCTAGCAGCCCGGGTAATACAACACACGTCCACCCAGACAGCAGTCCAGGTGGCACAGAACACTGATCACCTGACTCCACCCAAATATATAGGTTCTCCCAGCAGACCAAGCAATTGAAGAAAACCCCTGCCTATTGGCTTGATAACCTATATACCCATAATCTGACCTTGCATTGCCTTTCTCATATCTAATGCCACCAGGTACCCAGCCACCTAGCGGCAAAAGAGAGAAGTGCAGCAATTACAGACTTATGCCCCGTACACACGGTCGGACATTGATCGGACATTCCGACAACAAAATCCTAGGATTTTTTCCGACGGATGTTGGCTCAAACTTGTCTTGCATACACACGGTCATACAAAGTTGTCGGAAAATCCGATCATTCTGAACGCGGTGAGGTAAAGCACATATGTCGGGACTATAAACGGGGCAGTAACCAATAGCTTTCATCTCATTTATTCTGAGCATGCGTGGCATTTTGTGCGTCGGATTTGTGTACACACGATCGGAAATAACGACAACGGATTTTGTTGTCGGAAAATTTTATAGCCTGCTCTCACACTTTGTGTGTCGGAAAATCCGATGGAAAATGTGTGATGGAGCCTACACACGGCCGGAATTTCCCACAACAAGGTCCTATCACACATTTTCCATCGGAAAATCCAACCGTGTGTACGGGGCATTAGAGTGAAACCTGGCAGGTAAATTTAGGATCAACCCTGCCTAAACACCAGGGTGCTACACTTAACATAAAAAAAAGGGACAAAAGGGTATTTATAAAGTGTTTTTCTTTTTCATACATCATGGGACACAGAGTCAGGCTAATATTCATTACCTATTAGGTTATACTCCATCATCAGGTGAATAGACACTGGCAGACCAAAGGTCTTCAGACATGAAGTGATCCCCTATATAACCCCTCCCACACAGGAAGCACTTCAGTTTTTTTACCAGTGTCTGAAAGGTGGATGGCACAATTTGTTTGAGCTCTCTGAACTCCACGTCTCTAGTCCCACAAACGGTTCTTAAACGAATCAAGGGATTGACCGATCGGATCCATTTGACACAGGCTTATATACTTACATAAATGGTACCCGTTCCGGCACACACCCAGCTTATTTAAGCTGTATAGGCCTAGCATGCGGTGCTTCCAGAAGGCAGCTGTGGGACACAGAGCAGGCTCTGAACAGACACTTGCAGCAGTTCATTCTTTCCTTACCCGGGTCACGTGAGTCACCAAGTGTTGCTTGGCTGGCTAAAGGTGCTTAGCAGGATTGTTACATAGGGGCCTTGGAGCCCTATTAAAGGGTCTCCCTTCTGAGGTGTTTTTAATACTACACCAAGTATACTCTTTTTGTGGCTAGTAAATGTCTTAAAAAAAAGAGGAGCGGGACTAACACTACAGGGAAGGGCACTCCTATGTCGTCAGTAGTTCCTGATGAACCTAGTCGTATCCCTGGTGTTGTATCCCCTGAAAGACCAGAGGCTTCCGGGCAATCTGAGCCGCCGCGCCTATCTGGTATTGTGCCTACAGTCAACGCTGCTGCTTCAGCCTTTATCACTAAGGATGAACTGCCTCAGCCCTAGCCGGGTTATAGATAGTACAGGATGGCTGGCATGGTTGCCTCCATCCCGCAGGGTAGCAGGAAGCGTGACAGATCCCCCTCCCCGGAGCCTCCTAGTCTGGAGCAGGAATGGGTTGAGGATGGGGAAGAGCTTAAAGCTCAGGACTCTGTGGATGGCTCGGCAGATGAGTCTGCTTCCGAGCAATCTGCACAAGAAGATATCCAGTCTGCCTCTCAGTCGCAGAGGCTTTTGATCCTGATTCTGACCGAAGTGGTTCATTCTGCCTTCAAGTTGCCTCTTGCAGAGGTGACTGAGCCCCCCTGGTCCTCTTTGGGATCCCTGAGGCCTCTTCAGGCCGCACAGGCTTTCCATCTACACCATCTGTTGGAGGTGTTTGCTGATTGGGAACATCCTGACAGGATTTTTGTTCCTCCTAAGAGGTTTTCCCTTTTATATCCCATGGATGAAAAGTTCATAAAAAAATGGAGCATGCCAGCAGTAGTTGCAGCAGTCTCTTCCTTAAACAAGAACTGAACTTGTCCGGTGGATAATGCACATGTCTTGAAAGACCCTGTTGACAAGAAACTGGAGTCATTATTAAAGGCTTCCTTTTCTTTGGCCAGTTCAGCTATTCAGCCAGTTGTTGCAGCAATTGGTATCTGCCAGTCCGTAAAGGATCAGGTCCAGAGGCGGCTCTCTAATTAGGCAAGTTAGGTGGTCACCTAAGGCCTCGTGCTCCCAGGGGCCTCACGGCCACCTAATTTGCCTAGCGTGTGTGGGAGTGGGTTGCGAATGTCCAACGGTCGGTGTCCCCAGGGCCGTGTTTATGCCCAGCCAGGGAGCGGACTGACCACTTATTCCCTTCCCGAGGTCCCAGGGTCAGTGCATTGCAGCTCCATATACTCCCCTCCTCTGACTCCTCCCCTTCTGCCGCACTCTGCAGATCTCCTGCAATGTGCAGAGCGCGGCGGCTGCGCAGCTCCCTGATCCACTCTCCAGGACGGACGCCGGACGGTCTCTGTAATGGAGGAACCTGCCAGAGCTGGTGCCTGGCGTTCATCGGGGAGCCTGTCTGCCGCTCAAGGTAAAGCATGACAGATGGTCCTGCCCAACACAGACATCCCGTGACGTCACCCCCTGACCGAGGGCACCCCGAAAATCACTGCTGCCAGCCACCTCACACACACAGCCCTGATATGTATATCATCCGGTATATGATTTCACTTACTGACCACCAGTCATTCATCTCACCTGCCAGCCAGCCACCCCCCCTGTCATCTTCAACCCACCTGTACCCCACTGCCAGCTTCCTACCATCCCACCTGTCATCTTCATCCCACCTGTACCCCTCTGCCAGCTTCCTATCATCCCGCCTGTCATCTTCATCCCACCTGTACCACTCTGCCAGCTTCCTACCATGCCACCTGTCATCTTCATCCCACCTGTATCTCTCTGCCAGCTTCCTACCACCCCGCCTGTCATCTTCATCCCACCTGTACCCCTCTGCCAGCTTCCTACCACCCCCCCTGTCACCTTCATCTCACCTGTACCCTACTGCCAGCTTCCTACCACCACCCCTGTCATCTTCATCCCATCTGTACCCCTCTGCCAGCTTCCTACCACCCCCTGTCATCTTCATCCCACCTGTACCCATCTACCAATCTACCAGCTTCCTACCACCCCCTATCATATTCATCCCACCTGTACCCCTCTGCCAGCTTCCTACCCCCCTATCATCTTCATCCCACCTGTTACCCTCTGCCAGCTTCTTGCCACCCCACCTGTCATCTTCATCCCACCTGTACCCCTCTGCCAGCTTCCTACCATCCCGCCTGTCATCTTCATCCCACCTGTACCACTCTGCCAGCTTCCTACCATGCCACCTGTCATCTTCATCCCACCTGTATCTCTCTGCCAGCTTCCTACCACCCTGCCTGTCATCTTCATCCCACCTGTACCCCTCTGCCAGCTTCCTACCACCCCCTGTCATCTTCATCCCACTTGTACCCCTCTGCCAGCTTCCTACCACTCCCCCTGTCACCTTCATCCCACCTGTACCCTACTAACAGCTTCCTACCACCACCCCTGTCATCTTCATCCCACCTGTACCCCTTTGCCAGCTTCCTACCACCCCCTGTCATCTTCATCCCACCTGTACCCATCTACCAATCTACCAGCTTCCTACCACCCCCTGTCATCTTCATCCCACCTGTACCCCTCTGCCAGCTTCCTACCACCCCCTGTCATCTTCATCCCACCTGTACCCCTCTGCCAGCTTCTTACCCCCCCACCCCCTGGGTAATGAGCAGTAACCCATACCAACCAATCAGTGAGCAGTAATAATGTGCAGTAACCTCTAGCAACTAATCAGTGAGCTTAATGATGTGCAGTAACCTCTAGCAACCAATCATTGAGTGGTAATATTGTGCAGTAACTTCTAGCAACCAATCAGTGAGTGGTTATGATGTGCAGTTACCTAGCAACCAATTAGTGAGCCTTGAGCAATCAGTGAGTGTGAACCAGATATTTATGTTTACAATATTAAAGTTGTTTTTAGATAAGTCTATGTGTGTGTTTGTTTTTTGGGATGTTGGGATGAAGAGCAAAATTGCTAGTGGTGGGGGGGGGGGCAGGAAAATGTTTGCCCAGGGTCCAATCAATATTAAAGATGGCCCTGGCTGTCCCTGGGCTGGCGGAATAAGCAGGCCGGCATACACTGGGGTAAAGCCATGGAGGTTCCAGACAGCTGTAACGCCCCCCCCCCCCCCCACCTCATCAGCTACAGCCAATAGCAGGCTCTAACACCATCCTAGCCTTCTCCCAAGTTGTGGTTTTCCACACCACACACACTAGTCAGCTGGTGCCTGCGCTCTGCAGAGACTACACCTCCCAGAATGCACTGTTCGGTGCTCAAAGCGAATGTCTTGGTTTCTCTTGCTTGTAGTAAGGAATGGAAGAGTGTATAGAGGGATCATCTGTCTGTACCCTGTCTGTGGCGGGATCCTTTGTAGTTGTGGCTCTAATGTTTGATGGCTGCTGCAACAATGTGGTGCCACCATGTTAGCCGGGTGAGAGTGTGCTTGTCTTTACCATAATAAGACCATCTCTTGTATCATGTCTGCAGTCTCTGATCATCTCTTGTATTATAGCCGCACAGTCTCTGACCATCTCCTGTATCATGTCTACAGTCTTTGTGGGGGTAGGGGAGCCTACAGAGGAGTCAAAAGTGGGAGTGCTGCTAGGATGGGCATCATTGGAGGAGTCAGGTGTGTGTGGATTGTGGAGAGGAGAATATAGGATGAGACCAGAGCCGCCGTGCTGGAGCTCAGATAAAAATGTCTGACTGTGCCCTGCACAGTGCACCTGAGAGGAGGTCAGTGACAGCGCTGGCAAGCCAGTCTGGGGGGGGCACTGATATAAAGGTTCCCCCTTTTATCAGTAACCCCTCCCACCCTTACATCATCGTTCGACTTTACACCAAAGTCTGCAGCATTCCCCTTTACATCAAATTTCCCCTTGCACTGTAAGGGGCTCTCCTGCAGACTCTGATGTAAGGGGGATACTCTGTGCTGGCTGGGTTATATTAACCTGACCTTGATGTTAAATGGAGAAATATGTTTTTTGCCAATTTTGCTATAACTTAAACACACCCCGGAAGATTCTACCCCCTTCCTGATCAGAGCACCTTTTGCGATTCGGCACTGCGTCGATTTAACTGACAATTGCACGGTCGTGCGACGTTGCACCCAAACAAAATTGAAGTCCTTTTTTTCCCACAAATAGAGCTTTCTATGGTATTTGTTTACCTCTGTGGTTTTTATTTTTTGCGTTATTAACAAAAAAAGATCGACAATTTTGAAAAAAACACATTATTTTTTACTTTTTGTTATAATAAATATTCCCCAAAAATATATAAAAAACTATTTTTTTCCTCAGTTTAGGCCGATATGTATTCATCTACATATTTTTGGTAAAAAAAAATCTCAATAAGCGTATATTAATTGGTTTGCGCAAAAGTTATAGCGTCTACAAAATAGGGGATAGATTTATAGCATTTTTATTATTAACTTTTTTTTTTACTAGTAATGGTGGTGTTCTGCGATTTTCATCGTGACTGTGACATTATGGCGGACACGTCGGACAATTTTGACACATTTTTGGGACCACTGGCATTAATACAGCGATCAGTGCGATTAAAAATGCATTGATTACTGTAAAAATGTCACTGGCAGTGAAGGGGTTGACACTAGGGGGCAGTGAAGGGGTTAAAAGTGTCCTAGTGTGTGTTCTAACTGAAGGGGGATGGGGAGTGTGCAGGGAGGATAACAGATCGCTGTTCATACTCTGTATGAACAGACGATCTGTCACTTTTCCCCTCAAAGAACTGGAAACTGTGTGTTTTCCGTGTCTTAGCGGCGATCGCGGGATCCCGGCGGCTACAGAACTGATGTACTTCCTGTATGGGAGGGGTTATATAGGGGATCACTTCCTGTCTAAGACTTTGTCTAGCAGTGTTCATTCACCTAGAGATGGAGTATAACCCAGTAGGTAATGAATATTAGCCTAACTCTGTGTCCCATGATGTTCTCAAAGAAAAGGATTTTACAGGTAAGTATGACGAAAAAAATCCTATTTTTAATCCTGTAAATGCCACACCAATGCACTGGAACAATGTTACATGGTGTTTATGGCTCGTCCCTATTCACTTGAAAGTAATGGGTTCTGCAGCAGTATTGCCCGCTGAGTGTGACGAGGCAAGGTATTTTTCTGTGGGTGCAAAGCATCGCAACCATGGCACAAGAACACCTCCCATCCACTGCCTTTACAGCTTAGGGAGGCAGTAGGGGGTGCTAAAAAGAAGGCTCAATTGCACATTTTTAATGTTCCTCAACCGCAGGTCTAAACATGCTCTTAGACTGTTATCACTGGAGAAAGTGTCCCCATTGAAAGATGCCTCTGATCCTGTTCTGGTGTCAACTCAAAATGTATCTTTATCATCACTTTCTGTCTCCGTGACACCATGACAAATAAGAAAATTCCCAGCAATTAAAACTTGATAGAAGTGCCAATCCTTCCCTTCTGTTCAGAACTTGCATACAGCGCCACCTACTGACTGCAAGTGGTGATTATAAGGAAATCATGACCAGTATTTTACAATGTATAAAAGTAGGAAGCTGAGCTTGGAGTAGACATATCCTTTCTTTGTTGTTAAAGAGGAGGGCCAGTCAAAAAAAAAAAAAAATTAAAAGTCAGCAGCTACAAATACTGCAGCTGCTGACTTTTAATTGGACACTTACCTGTCCCAGGGTCCAGCGATGCGGGGGATCGAAGCCCCGCTCGTCTCCCCCTCCGTTCAGTGGCGCCGGCATTGCAACTGTGGGCGCTGGGCTGTGGCTTCACAGCCGGGCACCCAGTGCGCATGCGCGAGCGGCGCCGCGCGCCGTGATTGGCCGCTCAGTCACCTGGGACCTGTAATGGGTCCCAGATGATTGACAGGAGGGAGGGAGCAGAGCTGAGCCCTTCCTGTGCCGAGGGGGAAGTGATGTCACCAGCCCAGGCACTGGAAGAAGCAGACTATGAGGGACCCCCTAGCAACAGGCATTTAGAGGTAAGTAAAAAAAAAAAATATCCAAATGTTTTTTTAAATTTTTTTTTAGGCACAATCATGACTTTTTTTTTTTTTTTTAGGGTGGAACACCACTTTAAATAGAAACTGCTGGAGTCATGAAAACAGACCCCCCCCCCCCCCCAAGTGTCTCAAAGTATCAAATAAAGAGCTCCATTTCAGTGTGTTTGAATATCCTGATGAAGGAAGTGGTACTTTACAGGCACATGTCGGATCTTACCAGTGGCAGCTGTTGCTCAAAATTTTGGGGGGGGGGGGGAGCGCGGCAGCACAACCTAACATCACCCCCCCGTGCACGGGAGATGAACGACGGCGATCAGTGTTCTGCGCCCTGAGCCCACCCTTTTTTGATGCCTATTAGAGCCTCTGGCTCTAATCACGTGCTTAAAAAAAAAAAACCCATTGGAATCCATGTCTCTGGCGCCCCACATGTAGACTAGGGGGCTGGACACATGGATGGGGGGGCAACGCCCCTAATGGAGCGGCTGCCACTGGTTCTTACTAAGGAATGTATATGTTGTTTCTCTTCTTTTTTTTTTTTTTTTTTGGAAATTACTTTTTATTGAAGTTTTATATACAACAGTAAACCGCATATAGCGGAACAATTAAACAGGTTGCTCTTAAAACCAATCAGCCTATATCGAAAACATGGAGAAAGAGAGAAAATTCACATTTTCTGTCTTTTGCTTGGTATGTGCAGGTATTGCTTGGGCAAACACATTTGCTCAAGCAATACCTGCACGTTTCATGGACCTCCAGCCAGAGGGACATATGTAGCTATACTGGCGTGATGACGTCTTCGCAACGATATGGGACAATACCGTCATTACAAACTTCCCTCATCCCTCCCAGTCAGGAAAATTAAAGTTATTTAAAAACACTCACCATATTATAACATTTGTAATGGGATAAGTCAATAAAATCACCCACCCCAGAAATACAGCTTTAAAGTGCCAACAAGTGCCCCTCAGCTTTAAAGTGCCAACAAGGAGCAGACAACATATATAGATAATCAGAAACTGTATCTGTAGATCTGTAGATGCCATCCAACCTCCCCAAAACTTATCAAACTTAGTCAGGGCCCTTCTACGTAGCTTTGTACAAAGGGACTGCTTTATTGACCAGTGATTTCCAGAATACCAGCGTTGGGGCAGAAGATTTCTTCCAGGACATGATAATCAGTTTCCTGGCATAGAACAATAAGAGGGTAAGAAGAGTGCGTATGGCCCTAGTGGTAGCCAGAGGTTCAACTATGCTCATCCGACATACTTCAACCGAAAGGGGAATCGAAATGGAGGTGACCGACTGGATACATGTCGCAACTTCTTGCCAAAGGGGTCTAATATTAAGACATTCCCAAAAGATGTGCATAAAATTTGCGAGGGGTGCAGAACATCTCCAGCATAGAGAGGGCTGGCCTTTAAATTTCCTGGCTAGCCTAGCAGGGGTAAGGTATATTCTATGTAAAAATTTGTAATGGATTAAACGGTCCCTGGTGGAGACTAGGCACTTAAACGGGGCCTCCCAGATGTCATCCCAATTGTCTCGGTCTAAACCAGGAGCTGTGGCCTCCATCAATTGAGCCGTTTCCGAAAAGAGGTCCTTGTACAAAATGGATACTGGTTTGAAAAGTGAGTCACTGCGTGTCAGTAGTTCTAGGTCATTCGGTTCAAGATTAAGAGGATCCTTTCCAAATTGAGAGCAAAAAGCATGTCTTGTGGTTTCTCTTCTAGACCCGCAAATTTGCTGCCGCTGAGTCAGCAGCATCCTATCACCTGGTACATCTTAACGTGGACCTGCGCTGTTAATGAACTGTCATTATTTAGGATAGGATTCCGGTGGAGGATCATGAATGCCATGCTTTTCCCTGTCAGTGATCACTGTGGATCCTTTGTGGATCTTGGATGTGAATATTCTGATTATCTTCTGTCCGTTGTTTTAGAACTACTATAAGGCTCAGTTCACATATATGCGAATCGGATGCATTTTGAACCAAATTCGATTAGTATAAGTAAGTGGCGTCACTAGGGGGTGGCTTTTGGGGCTATAGCCCCAAATCTGGGGCCCATAGCCCCGAGTCTCTGCAGGGGTCCCCAAGGGGAGGGGAGGCTCTCTGGGGACCCTGATGTAAGTGGGGGGCTCTCTGGGGACCCTGATTTAGGGGGAGGCTCTCTGGGGACCCTGATTTAAGGGGGAGGCTCTCTGAGGACCCTAATGTAAGGGGGGCTCTCTGGGGACCCTGATGCAGGAGGGAGGCTCTCTGGGGACTCTGATGCAAGGGGGAGGCTCTCTGGGGACCCTGATGTAAGGGGGGGCTCTCTGGGGATATATTCACACACACCTATATTATATACACTTGTATGCCCACCCAAGCGTATGACTTTCTTTACTACTCTGCTATGGGCTCTAGCCCCAGATCTTTTGTAGACCTAGCAAGGCTCCTGATATAAGATGATATATATGATGTGAACCAGATTGGCTTTTAATGGAGTCGGTTCACATATGTGCAGGCTGGTTGCGGTGCAAAGTAAAAAAGGGTTTTAGTCCGGTACAGGCGCGATTTCATTGTCAAATTTGCACCTGAATCGCTGAATGGAAATCGCACTGGACTCTGCACCAAAATCCGACCCGCACACTGTATATGTAAAGCCAGCATAAAGAAAAACAATGTAAATATTTTTTGTTGCACTGAACATAATAAGGAAAACATTTCATAAACTCTGTAAAAGTTGTTGCTGGAGCCAGGTCAGGTTGCCCCTGAAAAATATCAGAAAAAGCTGCAGCCAAAGCAAAGGCCAAATAGAAGATCGTGGCATTCGATGGCAGGATTAAAAACGTGACCCATCCCCCCACCACCATGGAGTATATGAATATTATGTTGTGTCATAGTAAGAGCCACAATTATTATTATTTTGATTATCCTTATCAATGCTTATTACTTATTAATGTCCTTATCCTTATTTCCTTATCAATGCTGATTCCTGCCAATAATCATGTTACTTTGGTACTTGTATTTCTCACCTTGGCTGACCCAACAAGTACTTTGTCCTCAGAGGCACCCATAGTAGGTGTTATCAGGGAGGATTCTGGGTACAGTCCAGGTTTTCATGTCCTCACAGAGATCTGTAGTGATCCTGGACAGTTGCCAGCCAGTAAAGAAAAGCCCGGAGCAAAGCAAATGAAATGACATAGGCGGAGGGCTTACATGACTGGGGAAACAGGGTAATAGTATCAGGAGAGGGAGTGTATCAGGTTGGTGCTGGGGGGGAGGGGTTGGAGAGGAGATAAAAGGGAGGCCCCTCCCTATGAGTCATCACAGTTTTGGGAAAAGTTCAGCAGAAGCATGTCAGAGGTGGAGCAGCTCTTGGCCCAGCTCAGGGAGGAAGCAGCGTTTCAGGGTCTCCTGTTGGATGCAGGACACTTTGGGGCTTATTCTAACACGAACAGCAGCAGGTGATATTACAGGGGGGAGGTAGGGCAATCGGGCGTGTAGGCCCAGGCCGCTGGAGCGATTTTCTCACCGGACTGTCACTCTAGGCCACAGCGTCAGTTGAGGGGTACCCTGTCAGGGACTCCCGACGGGACCCCCGGCCTAGTGGGCAGCAGCGCGGGATGGGGGGAGTCCTGTGCGGTCTCCCCTCCAGCACAGGAGGTCACCAGGAGGACAGTCTGGGGGCTCCGGGGCGGCATTGCGGCCTACTAGGCGGTGGAAACAGGAGGGCACGGGCCCCGCCCCTAGCGCTACGTCAGTCGGCCTGAGGCCTACCATTGAGGAACAAAGCAAAAGGGGTTCCCGGGCTTTCTTATGCACCGCCAAGGGACCTTAGGAGGAGCAGTGGGGGACAGCCGGGGAGGACTTCCAGGCAAGCGCAGGCCAGCAGGACTGAGGCCCCACACACTGGTCTTGGTAAGGCCATCCAGAAGCCGGTGAGCGGGTACCCAATGCGGGGGGGTTCGGAGGTCAGCGGAACCATCGGCAGCTGGTGCTGTTATGCCTGGCGGGCTCTCATCAGAAGAGGAAGAGGGGTCTGGACAGAGGTCGGCAGGAGAACTGGGAGTCGGAAGAAGAGGCTGCTCCCCCCTCCAGCAGTGCAGTGCAACGTCGTTGGAAAGCAGATGGTCGGCTGATGGGGCAACTCCTGTGCAGCCCAGTAAGTCACCTTTACACTTATATCATGAGGGATTGTCTGTTAGCATAGGGCAAGAGGGCAGGACAGATGGGTCCGGCGGGAAGGACGGCAGTGGCTGAGGCAGCTGGGGGGGCTGCGGGGTTACTGGGTTTTCTTGATGGGACATAGGAATTGATGCAAAAGTTGGGGCATGCGGATAGAGCCCCCGCTGTCAGCCTGGGTCCCACCAGCAAGAGTAGTCGGCCAAGCCATTTTGCTGGGGGGTGCGGTAGCTCCGGTAGTTCCGGCCTTGACAACATGCCCGTCACAGGTAACACAGGTGGGGTTACGCAGGGGACGACCAAGGTGGTGGTGGCGGGGGAAGCTGCGGGCAGACAGGAAGTCATCAGACTAGCTGGTTCTGCAAAATGCGAGGTCTATGTTTACTATGAGGGGCCATTGGGTGCACACTTGAAGCCTGAAGTATGAGAAAAGATGTGGTAGGGTGAGTATGCGGAGATTTTTCCCTGCTGCAGTTAGCAAAAATTTAACCTGGATAGGGTTAAACCGGATCATTCAAAGGAGGACGGAGAGAAGAGGGGATACCGGTTGATCCCGACGACATTTGCCAACTGGCTGCAGGAGTTTTACCATCAGTGCAAGGGTGAGTGGGGAAAAAGAACCCCGAACACTGTTCGGCACTCTTTTGTTACTAGGATTTGATAGGGGAGGCGGATAGAGCTTACGGGGGCACGGAGTGGCTGAGGTATGTTGAGCATTTTCGTCAGTGGAGAGTTATCCGGCCGGCGTTGAGATGGGACCATAAGGACATCAGCCTGTGACTGTGCTTGAGGACGGCTGCGTGGGCTCCGCACCAGTTAATTTTCAGGGGAGGCCGGTGGACTTTCGGCTCAGGGACAGGCGGCCGGCAACAAAAAAGGGGTATGCTGGCAGTACAATGCTATGCCTGCACGTTCAGAGGGATGTGCCGGTACAAGCACTAGTGTTCAGGGGTAGATGGTCTCATCAGTCGTCCAGAGGTTGCAAGCAAGGAATAGGTCGTGCTGGAGAGGCTGGACACAAGAGAGAGGACCACAGTGATGGTGAAAAGGATGTGGCCGTTTTCTCGGTAGGTATCCGGATTGGAAAGTGGCTCAGTTGCGGGATTCAGGTTTCACAGCTGGCGTTAGGATTCCATGTATTTTAGAGGTGATTCCACGGTGTCTTGCACTTTGTGATCGGCCATGCGACAGCCAGATGTAGTTTCTGAGGAACTTAGTAGGGAAGTCGCATGGAGGGCCCCTTTCCGTCTGCACTGTTTCGCTGATTTGGTAGTTTCCTCTTTGGAGTAGTGCCAAAGTAGGAGCCCAACAAATTTAGGTTGATTCACCACTTTCTTTTCCAAAAGGGGGTCGGTTAATGATGCCATTGACCAGGAGACATGTTCGGTGAGTAGTACATCGTTCGCTGCTGCGGTGGGTTGGGTGCGTCATTACGGCAAGGGGGCATTGATGGCGAAGGTGGAGGTGGAATCAGTTTTTCGGCTACCCCCAGTTCACCCGGATAGCTTCCGGTTGCTGGGGGTGTCATTGGAATGAGTAATTTTGCGTCGTCCAATGCCCACCGATGTGTTGCTATGTATTCCTGTGCACTATTTGAGCAATTTAGCTCAGTTGTGGGAGGGGTTGTAAGGGATGTGTCGGGCGGGAATTCGATCATCCATTACCTGGACGATTTCATTTGCATGGTACCAGCTTCTTCCAGAATCTGCGCGGGGCTCCTGGCTACGTGGGAACACAGAGCGGACCGGTTTGGAATTCCGGTGGCACCTGAGAAGACGGGGGGGCCTAGTACGGTCATCACGTTCCTGGGCATTGTCTTGGACTCTGGTGCAATGGAATGCAGGTTGTCGGTAGATAAGCTGGCGAATTTAAAAGGGGATATTGCAGGTGTGATTGGTTTAAGCGTGGTCATCACGTTCCTGTGCGTTGTCTTGGACTCGGGTGCAATGGAACGCAGGTTGTCGGTAGATAAGCTGGCGAATTTAAAAGGGCAAATTGCAGGTGTGATTAGTTTACACAAAGTCAGCTGCGAGTACTGCAATCGTTCGGGGGTAAGCGGAATTTGGCATGTCACATTCGGCCAATGGGGGCGGGTTTTTCTATCATTGGTTTTTGGCAAGTACAGCCGGGATCAGGTTTCCCACGAGCGTTGTGCGCTTGGTTAAAGCGCACAGGGAGAACTTGAGGGTATGGCATGCCTTTTTTGTTTGGGAATCCTTTCACGGACAGGCTCTATGGATTTTAGGGCCCGTTAGCAATTTTGACATGGAAATTATTACAGATACTGTTGGCTCTACGGGTTTTGGGGTTTTTTATTCCAGGGTCAGTGGAGTGCTGGACCATGGCCGTGGTCATGGCTTGAAGCGGGAGTGAAGAAGAATTTAGTGTTGCTGGAATTGTTTCCGGTGGGGCTGGCGGTGAAATTGTGGGGTGCTTCGTTCAGGGATCTGAAGGGGATGGAAGGAAGGGCTGGCGTTCGTTCAAAAGGCTGGTGAAGGGTCAGCTGGGCTGGCAGTTCGTTTACTGGTGTTGTATTTCAGGTGAGGCATAGGGAAGAGGGGGTGTCCACTCCTGCTGTGAATATGAAGTTAGCTGGTTTAGCTTTCCTATTCAAATTGCAAGGTCAACCTGATTTCACACAAGATTTTGGGGTGAGACGGGCGATTAAGAGTTACCGGCGATCGGTGGCCCGCAGGGATGCCAGGAGACCAGTAACCTTTGTCATGATGCGGGGTATGGTAGCATATTTGGGGGAGTGTGTTGATCTGAATACCAGGCCATCTTGTTCAAGGTGGCCCTTTTTGTTAGCGTTCTTTGGGGTGTTTCGGATAGAGGAGTTGGTCAGTCCTTAAAAAGGTTCATGGGGGAATTGGGGGTCACGAGGTTATATGTGGAGATGATGGGTTGGCTTTATTTTTGCGTAGATCGAAGACCGATCAAATGGGTAAAAGGGAGGTCAGTACAGGTGCTCCAGTGCCAGGATCACTGCTGTGCCTCATATAGATGGATCTACTGTATCGCGCTTTCATATTGTTGATGATTTTTGTAAGAAAATGTTTACGGGCATTGGGGTGGGTAGAGAAGGAGTTTTCCTCTCATTCATTTTGGATAGGGGCTGCTACGGAGGCAGCCAGAAGTGGACTGGATGTGGATTCGGTAAAAGCGTATTGGGTGGTGGGAATCAAGGAGGTCCCAGACAGCAGTTCGGCCTCAACTTGTGGTTGGGTTGTGAAGTATTAGGGTGGGGAGGAGTTTGATGTTAGGCCCTGCGTGGTATGGAATACTATTTGGTCATGGTGTTGGGTTTGCTCTCTTATAATTTCAGAATCGGTGGCAGGAATGGTCTGGATAATGGGTCATTCCTAGGTGTTCTGGGGGGCCAGGAGGGGTGAGGTTGGGTAAGAAGGCAGGCATATGGGTTTTTATAGACGGTAGGCTGTATTCGTGGTTGGGAGTCCCTGGGATGTTATGGGGTAGGATTGTTACTGAAGTGTATCGGTATGCAAAAAAGGGACAGGCTGCCCGACGTTTTTGCACGTGGGCGGCAACGGTTTGGGGGTTAGGTCCATGTTGGACATTACGCGGGACATCAAATTCGATGTGCGGCGGTTATTGAGGGACTTTCCTGGAATGGTCATTGTTTTGGTCGGACATGGTGGCTCGTACAACATGGCGGATGGCCAGGTCGGTGGAAAGGGTTAGTAGGGCCAGGAGAAAGATTAATAGGGATGTGAGCAAGTTCATGGTTAGGCATGGGGGATTGGCTATTAGGCACGTGGAATTGGAGTTTGAGAAATGGAGATACCTGAGGGCAGATGGGGTGTATTTGCATGAGGTGGGTATTGACATGTGGGTGTTCGGATTACAAGAGGGTATTTAGAGAGCACTTCGGGTGTGGAGGGGCACCCATAGGTAAGGTGTTTCCTTTGGGTGCTGTGGCGGGTGTTGGTCTTTGCAGGGGAAGGAAGATATTTCAGAAGGAAGAGTTCAGGAACTATCGTTGCTATGGGTCCTGATGGTGGTTTCCAGCTAATGGAGATTAGCTGGAAAGTGTTAATGGGGGCACTGCGGTTAGTGGTTGTCTCTGAGCCAGCATGTCGGCTTGAGGCCTATTAATACACTTGGAGAGGTACCGCAGTGCAGTTTTGTTTTTCCACAGATGGTTATGAAGTTCCTGCAAAGACCAACGCTAGGAGATTGATGGGTTGATTAACAGATGTTTCAATGTTTTATGTTAATTTGAATATATATATTTGTTTAAATAAATTAGGCTGCTACGGCCTTGTTAACTCCAACCTTGGTGTGGTCTCAATTAATAAGGTAAGGTTAAGAGGTTGGGGTATATAAGTGGTGGTAGAGTTACCTCTGTTATACAACAGTCAAGAAAAGCCCGGAGCAAAGCAAATGAAATGACATAGGCGGAGGGCTTACATGACTGGGGAAACAGGGTAATAGTATCAGGAGAGGGAGTGTATCAGGTTGGTGCTGGGGGGGAGGGGTTGGAGAGGAGATAAAAGGGAGGCCCCTCCCTATGAGTCATCACAGTTTTGGGAAAAGTTCCCGCCCACCCTCCCTTTGGCTTCATTGTTTTTGGCTGTTTTGTATTTCTTGCTTTTCATTTCGGACAGGTTCGTTGAATCCTGCAATGTCGTGGCAGTGGCGGGTGTTGGTCTTTGCAGGGGAAGGAAGATATTTCAGAAGGAAGAGTTCAGGAACTATCGTTGCTATGGGTCCTGATGGTGGTTTCCAGCTAATGGAGATTAGCTGGAAAGTGTTAATGGGGGCACTGCGGTTAGTGGTTGTCTCTGAGCCAGCATGTCGGCTTGAGGCCTATTAATACACTTGGAGAGGTACCGCAGTGCAGTTTTGTTTTTCCACAGATGGTTATGAAGTTCCTGCAAAGACCAACGCTAGGAGATTGATGGGTTGATTAACAGATGTTTCAATGTTTTATGTTAATTTGAATATATATATTTGTTTAAATAAATTAGGCTGCTACGGCCTTGTTAACTCCAACCTTGGTGTGGTCTCAATTAATAAGGTAAGGTTAAGAGGTTGGGGTATATAAGTGGTGGTAGAGTTACCTCTGTTATACAACAGTCATGTTTGTTGTGCAGATCTCTGGCAGTATTATATGTACATAATACACCTCTTTCTTCCAACACTCACACAACCATGGGAGCTCTGATCCCCATCCTTCTTCTGTACGGTTTCATCCAGGTGACTTGTGGCACAGGTAAGATTCTGCCATAATAATTTACATAGTGCTTATTTACAACATCGCTAACAAGTGATTTTTTGTTAGTTCTTCTGACAGTGTCTTCTGTCTCACTGAGATTTTATTGGTGAGATCTCCGTGCTGAATTTCTTAATATCTGCTGTGCCCATTATGAGGTGTTCCCACCATCCCTGTACTGAGTTCCAAGGTCTGTATACCTGCTGTGCCCATTATGAGGGGTTCCCACCATCCCTCTATTGAGTTCCTCGGTCTGTACACCTTCTGTGCCCATTATGAGGGGTTCCCACCATCCCTCTATTGAGTTCCCAGGTCTGTACACCTTCTGTGCCCATTATGAGGGGTTCCCACCATCCCTCTACTGAGTTCCCGGGTCTGTACCCCTGCAGTGCCTATTATGAGGCATTCCCATCATCCCTGTGATGAGTTCCTGGGTCTGTACACCTGATGCAATAGAAACCAAAACGTGTAGCGCTGAATGAAAGACACCTTCAAAGTAATGAGGTGAAGAGCTAGTGCTCTAAATACAATTTAACCAAAAAAAAGAACACAAATAAAATGTCCATCATTGGAAAAGATTGAATATAAATAAAAGTCCGTGAGCATAAAGACTCTACTAGTCTACTAGTCTACTAGTCTACTAGTCTACTGTGCAGAATGCTTTTATAGTGTATCTCCTTCCCGTCGTCGTGGAAGTGAACTCCGTCACTTTACGCATCCTCACAGCATTATGCTGGCATACAACACACTTCCTGTATGGAAAAAAGCCAGTCATCCCAGAAGAAGCCCAGGTTATTTTTAGGGGTGCACCATCAATACAGGGTCGGATAGCCCCTAACATCATTAATGCCCCCACCCGTCCCTCTTTCTTTCATGATTGGACTGGCTTTTTTCCATGCAGGAAGTGTGTTGTATGCCAGCATAATGCTGTGAGGATGCGTAAAGTGACGGAGTTCACTTCCACGACGACGGGAAGGAGATACACTATAAAAGCATTCTGCACTTGCAGCACTAAATATGTAGTGTATCTCATCACTTGCCCCTGCCACAAACAATATATAGGCCGTACCACCAGGACATTCTCCATTAGAGTGGGGGAACACATCGCCCTAATTAAAAGCAGAGACCCTAAACATACGGTCCCGAGGCATTATAAAGAATTCCATGGTGGAAATCCAGATGGATCACAGTTTGTCATTATTGACAAATATACACCACCATGGAGAGGGGGTGCCAAAATAAGGGGGGTATCTCGTTTAGAAATGTTCTGGGCATATGAGCTACAGACATTTGCCCCTTTAGGGCTAAATGTGGAGATAGATGTCAACGCTTTTCTAGATCAATCATAGAATCTATGGTTCGCTGGTACATCTGTATGTTTCGATTGTAAGTAGGTTCTATATTGGATAGTAACCACAGATGTGAATTATGTATACCTATGTGAATCCAGTTCATTGAATTCCCTGTACTTAGGATGCTGTATGTGTTACATACATATGCAGCGTTTTATATTTTCAAATTTCACATATTTTATATATAACCTGGTTATGTTTATCCGGCTATCTATATAGCCAGATTTTTTGTCCAGATTATCTATGATTTCAATTTATTGAAACGGGAATATAGAGAACATACACCCATATATATGGGGACATATTTGGGTTAACTCTCATTATTTCCCATAGCTATTAAGACCGAGCAATTGAAGTGCCTTAACATGTATTTTCATTTTTCAAACTGAACAATAAAAGCTCTTTTCACGAGTAATTAATCTTATATAAAAATATGTGTCTCTCTTATGAGTAATTATGTCGATACATCTTTAAGCGTGTGAAGCTGCACTTGCCGGTTGTATGGCGCGCGGTGGAACGCACACTTCCGGTTAACCTACTGGAACTGGAACACAAGCTATTTTAGATTGAGGCTTATCTCAACGTGCTTCCGCACTGAGAGCTTCCGGCCAACCACTGTCCGAACGCAAGCCATTTTAGAACAAGGCTCATAGAAGCGTACTTCCGTTCCCGCGTCGTGACGTCATGACGTCATATCGCGGGATTTGCCGGGATTCGTCTCCGTACATACTAGGAGACAATCAATACTTTTAGCACCAGATATAAGCGGACATATAATTTAAGATCACCCTTGTTACACTATACTAATAGGAACCTTATTAATATTCGGTATATTGGGAATATTGGGCCACAACACTGGGAGGTGGAACGCATAGTACACCCATGAAATTGAGGCTTGGAACGCACGCGGGTCCGCCATTTTGGGCAACCCGGAAGTGCCAATCTACGGAATTGAATGGGCTGGAGTCACATCATGAGGATTACAGTACCTATATTAGGAAGTCGGGCTGCAGTGGAAGGTACCCCTGGACGAAGTCTTGTTAGACGAAACGCGTCGGGAGGACTCCACTGCCGCCTTCTTTTTATGTACAAGCGCTTTTTATCATCTTAAAATGTAAGTGTATTTCTTTTTACAATAAAATACGTTGTTTACGGTATCACACTATGTGGCCCTTTTTCTATCCTGTATGAGCCATATGTGGGGAGATCCATCGTTACATTTGGAGAAGACACGTCTTTGAAAGCCCCCTGTGATCCCTTCATCTTCAGGCTGTCAAGGTCTTCCTCCTATTGCTAGTGAGCAATAAAAGCCGGTTTGACCCTCACAGTATATACTGTCCTGGGTTCAAACCCTCCGGTAAGCCCCCATCTTCACTGGCTGAGGGAATTGCACATTTTTTAGACACTGTGGTGTGATGTTTAAGAGTTGGTCCATCCACGCATTATTCAACATATATATGTGGGACTATTTAGGAACCAGCTGTGCATCATTTTTCTAAGACTTTTATGGTTATATGCTGGTGATGGTACTTTACACATCACTCATAAGTGGTGACTAGTAGAGTCTTTATGCTCACGGACTTTTATTTAAATTCAATCTTTTCCAATGATGGACATTTTATTTGTGTTCTTTTTTTTTTGGTTAAATTGTATTTAGAGCACTAGCTCTTCACCTCATTAGTTTGAAGGTGTGTCTTTCATTCAGCGCTACACGTTTTGGTTTCTATTGATTTGTTTGGCAATTATTCTATTTGCGGTGTTAGCGGCTTACCATTTGGAGCAAGCGCAATTTAACTACTGGTGGGGTTTTGCTGTACACCTGATGCGCCCATTATGAGGGGTTCCCACCATCCCTGTGCTGATTTCCCAGGTCTCTACACCTTCTGTGCCCATTATGAGGGGTTAATTTTGTTTATTGAAAAATCTTACAAACAACAACTTATATACAATAGAACCATAATAAATAAATAAAACCTATTTACAAAATAATTGAATATGACTATGCAAAACAAGAACATAATAAATGATGTAAACCAAATTGCGCACAACACAAACCCTACGGGAGAGCCGGACTAAGGAACATCACCGTCATAATGCATGTAGCCTTTTATCAAAAATATATTTGATCTGAAAATCTAGGGGAGTGAAACAAGAATACAAAGAAAAGCCGCACACCCCGAGATCAACAGGCAGCAGCTACAGAGTCCTGATATTCCTCCATGCCCTTATCCAGGCCTCCTGCTGCCACCTGCCTTTCTCAAGACCCTGAATCTTCCCAACCTCACCCAGAATGTCCTGCATCACCACTTCGACAGGGAGGATTTTACACCGTAAGGATACCTGACACCGTGCACTCCACGTGAAAAAAAAAGAGTACTAGACTAACTAAAAAAAGTGTTTCCAAATCATAATCCCGACGGGTCTGGAATGCCCCTTACACCCACTCTGCATAACTCATATGGGGGAGGTAGGGTATACTCAGAGCCCCACCCTCTTGTACACCTCTATATTAAAAGGGCACTGAAGTAGAAAGTGATTCATGGACTCCACCCCTCCTCCACACTCCACTGTCGGGCAGCCCCGATCACTCATGGAAAGAAACTTCAAGTTGCCCTTCACAAAGTTTTCCATGAAAGGCAAGCCAAGCCTGATCCCTAAACTTCATTGGGATTCTCTCCAAATTAATCAATCGCAAACCCACCCCCAAAACTAGGCTTGGGCAATCCCTCAAGGCCAGTGGCTCGCAAAAAGCAGAGCTCATGATCCGCTTCTCAAGAAGTTTCCTTGGAAGAGATCTGACTTCTCCTGCTGTTACTTGCCACCGCCGAAGCATTTTAAAACACGGGGCAACAAGCCGGGGGCTTATCATGCTTGACTTTCAGGCTTTTCACTGGCCCACCATTTTCCCAATCTCGCAGAAAGGGCCTAAACCAGGACTGGAAAATACCAACCCACCCAGGCTTTCTCTCTGCCAACATGTTACCAAGATTGTACTTCACAAACATCAGAGAGAAAAAGACTACAGGGTTGATCATCCCTAGACCACCATCCTGTCTAGGAAGGTAAGTCACATTCCTTTTGACAAGGTTTATTCTGTCCCCCCATAACAGCTGGAAGAAACAACTATAGACCCTGGTATAGAGAGAAACTGGCAAAACACAAACAAAACTCACATACAGAAAAATCGGAAACAGGTATGTCTTGATCAGATCAACCTTTTCCCTCAAGGAAAGCCGCCAACCTTTCCAGCTTGCCACCTTGGCATCGGCATTCTCCAGCCTGTTCATCCAATTTGCATGACCATAGTCACCTGGGCTGAAATCAATGCCTAGAACTAAAATTTTTTGTTGGGGCTCCGGGAAGTCATCCGGTAGAACAAAGCTCTCACCTTCCATGCCCATCCAGAAAGCTTCAAACTTGTCTTGGTTGACCTTTGAACCTGATGCCTCTGTATACTGCCTTATCAGTGAGATCACCTCCTGCGCCTCCTCAGTCCCAGAGACAAAAACAGAAACATCATCAGCATAGGCCACAACCTTCAAAGGAGGCTCACCAGCGATGCCCAAAGGTTCCCCGCACAATGGTCCACTCTCTGGGGTCGATTGCAAACACATATAGCAGAGGACTCAATGGACACCCCTGACACACACCCGAGCCGACCTCAAAGGGCTGCCCGACCCAACCATTAACCAGAG
Organism: Aquarana catesbeiana; assembly: GCF_042186555.1. NCBI lineage: Eukaryota > Metazoa > Chordata > Amphibia > Anura > Ranidae > Aquarana > Aquarana catesbeiana. The sequence goes on from NC_133334.1 coordinate 255,022,608, forward strand.
GAAAACTTTCAGCCCCTTTGTACAAAATCTTGAGCCAATCAATGAAACCCCCCTCCAGGCCATATTTGTCAAGAAGGAGCCAAGGATACTCATGATTAACCCGATCAAAGGCCTTAGCCTGATCCAATGTCAGCAAAAATTTACCCCAACCAGCAGCCCTACAACGCTCCAAGGCCTCCCGGACAGCTAAACACTGCTGAGAAAGTGCTTGGACCGAGCAGTGCTGGTGGCGGGATAACAAACTGCCTGCCACTGGTGATAATCGCCAGAAAAAAATCTTTGCCAGTATCTTTCTATTGACATTAAGAAGGTTAATGGGGCGCCAATTTTCAATCATCAAAGGATCTTTACCCTTTGACAGAAGGATCACTGCAGATTGCCTCATAGAGGGAGGGAGAGAACCCTCATACAAACAGCCATTAAAAATCTCCGCAAGGTAGGGATCCAGGATCGTCTTAAAACATTTATAAAATTTGGCTGTCAAACCATCTGGCCCTGGCGTTTTCTTGATGGCTAGTTTATCAATAGCCTGGATTACTTCATCTGCAGTGATTTCATCTGTCAAATTCATCAAAGGAACATTACTTTCCAGTCCTGGTGTAGAGTCCAAAAAACCCAACATCCTTGTCCAATCAAGGTTCCTTCCTCCCAGGAGATTGGCATAGTATGACCTGACAACCTCCAGGATCCCTGACCTAGACTTTGTCAGAGTTTGGTCCCTCAGGCCATTGACCGACTTAACTGCTACGCTCTATTTACAGTTCTGGTAAGGGTCAGGCGAATGGTATTTCCCATAATCCCTCACCTGAACCAAGGAGGCATGCTGGTCATATTGATGTCTCCTAAGGAGGAGCTTCACCTGAGAGATCGTTCCAGAATCTCCTCCATTCGAAACAAGGCGGTCAAGCTGCTTCTTTCTTCTTATGGCCTTGAAAAGCCCTACAGTCAATTGTTTTACAAGCTCCCACCATTCTGACTTGCTGCTGCAAAAGTCTGGTAGTTACCTGTGCATGAAAAAAATCCTCAAAGGATTGTCTTACGCTCTCGTCTTCCAGGAGGACCGAATTCAATCCCCAGATACCCCTCCCCCTAGGTGGCATGTCTGGGGCATTCAGAGTCACAGATAGAATACAGTGATCAGAAAACTCTACTGCCCGACACACAGGTGCCGAAAAAGCAGAGTCCCCCTTAAAAAACCTATCTATCCTACTCTGACTGTTACCTCGCTGAAAAGTGAACCCTGTGCTGTCTGGGCAGCGCTTAATGTGCGCATCTACCAGACCTGCTTCCCTATCGCATTGAGAAAAAGGGTGTCATAGCCCAGCTTATCTCTGAAACCTCTCCTGTCTTTAGACCTAGTAATGCTGTTGAAATCACCTCTAAAGATAACCTGCTGGGCCGTAAAAAGAAAAGGCTTAATCTTTGTAAAGAGGCATTTCCTGTCCCACTTCGTCTGGGGACCATAGATGTTAATCAGGCGCAAGTCCTGCCCCTTCACAGAGACGTCTAAGACCATGCATCTCCCAATCTCTACCTCAATTACCCACAGGCACGTTACCATACCAGAAAAAAGGACCGAAACCCCGCTGTAAGGTTCGGCCGCATAAGACCAAAATGAGGGACCATGTCTTCACTCCTTCTTTGCCAGATGTATATCGGCCAGACTACTCAGATGGGTCTCTTGCAAAAACAAAATGTCAGCATCAAACTCGCTGAGCAAAAATAAGGCCATATGACGAGCACTTACTGATCTTAAGCTGGCAACATTAATGGTTGCCACTTTTAACGGATTGGGAACTGCTATTAGGGTAGTTGAGGCAGCCATTTCTTAGCCTGACTATTCCCTCTCCCTGGAGAACCAGGCTTGGGTGGTGAGTGGCTGTAAGTGGCCCGGAGAGGTGATGTTTGTGAATGGTCCCACAAATTGCTGTATCCCTCAAAGCGATGCCAGAATCCAGAAGGGTGTGGATGGTCCCACAGATGTAGATGGTCCCACGAGTTGCTGTATCCCTCAAACCGGAGCAACCCACACGTTGTTGTATCCCTCGAGGCAATGTTTAGGAGCCAAAAGATGATGGTGACAAGTAGAGAAAAAGAAGGAATGGCCACATAGTGTGAATCCGTATAAAAAAAGGAATTTATTTAAAATGTAGATATACACTCACATGTAGATCCGTATAAAAACAGCGCTGTAGAAAAGTGGCGACAGTGGGGTCCTACGCGTTTCGTCTTCATAGACGTCGTCTGGGGGGTTTCCCCCCACTGTAGCCACCGAGATATATATAGGGGGTACATCAGTATTCATGAGAATCAGCTCCACAGATGGAAAAACATCACTTCTGGTTTCGGCCAAAATGGCCGCCCGGAGTGCGTTCCACGCCTCACATTAGTTGCAATGTGGGCACCGGAAGTGAGGAGATGCAAAAGTGACATGGCTAGCCAAAAATCTAATAAATTCTAATAAATTCATAGCGGCCGAAAAGTGCAGTGTGCAGTGTGTAGAAGATGATGTCCCAAGTGAAAGTATGAAGCCGTTCGTTATAAGCACGGCACATTAATCTGCGCGCGCATCCAGGTATGGCAAAAGGTACCGTGCATGTGCGATAGTGGAAGAGACTGAGTGACGCTAGTGAGGGGGAGGACCTCAGTGAAGGAGGTAGCAACGTCAGCACCCGGCGGCAGAGCATGACGTATAGTGCACATGCGTAGTGAGGAAAATGTGAAACATCAGTGTGTTAGAATCAGGGCAGTCCAATGCTGGGAAGTGGGAGGCATCACTGCCCAGCACCCTCATGTACACGACCCGGAGGTGCTAGTAGTGACCCGGAAGTGCATGTGGTGGCCCCAAATCGAGAAAATAGAAAGAAAACACTGTCCAAATGTATGTGCACGTGAAAAATGTTTAAATTACACACACTGGAAGCGTAAAAACATGATAGATAAATCACATGGCAATAAGCATGGAACACAAACATGTTCCCGAAAAAACAACAAAAAGTAAATTTTGGAAAAAATAGAGAAAAAGGAGAGTATAGTAATACTCATCTAACGACACATGTAAATGTGCAATTGTGGAGTGGACTCCCATGGAGATGTACATAAAATATTCACTCAATACACATATACAATAAATACACTGCATTTATGTATGTAGTAAATGTATATGTGCAGAGTATAACCTCAAACAGGTGAATACATGTAAAATATAGCCTTGGGAAGGTAAAAAATAGATAGTAAACAGGAGAGAGAACAACACATAGAAATAGGCGTCAAGCTTTATTAATAAAGGCATTGACATCTAGTTCTACATTGATACCTAATGGAAAAGGTGTGCGGAGCTCATGGATCCAGAAGGTCTCCAAACGGCATACACCCCTGGTCATGGCACCTCCCCTCCAGGGGGGAACATATCTATCTATCACCACAAATTGTGTCCCCTCCATAACACGATTATGGTGTAGCTTATAGTGTCGGGGGACTGTGTGTTTAGTGTCCCCGTTCTTAATGAGAGCAATGTGTTCCGCTACTCTTATAGCAAAAGAGCGGATGGTGCGGCCTACATATTGTTTCCCACAGTGACATGTAATTAGGTATACAATGTAACTAGTGGTGCAAGTACAAAACTGTTTAATGGGATACCGTTTCTGGGTGACCGATGATGTAAACGACACAGTTTTCCTTCCGATGCCCGAATTATGTTGACACACAATGCATTTTTTACATGAGTAGAATCCTTCCATCTCATGGAAGAGTGGTTGGCGTATGGGGGGATTAATGATGTTGGGGGCAATTTTGCTTTGTAGTGTGGGGGCTCCCCTAAAGATGACCTTCGCCCTATCGGGCAAAACTGTGCCCAAAACTCGGTCATTCCTAAGAATATCCCAATGCTTGGAAAGAATGGCTTTAACTTGCCTATGTTGATTAGAAAAAGCAGTCAATAGGGACCACCTGAAGATCTCGCCCTGTTCTTTTTTGGGACAACTAATGTGAGGCGTGGAACGCACGCCGGGCGGCCATTTTGGCCGAAACCGGAAGTGATGTTTTTCCATCTGTGGAGCTGATTCTCATGAATACTGATGTACCCCCTATATATATCTCGGTGGCTACAGTGGGGGGAAACCCCCCAGACGACGTCTATGAAGACAAAATGCGTCGGGTAGGACCCCACTGTCGCCACTTTTCTACAGCGCTGTTTTTATACGGATCTACATGTGAGTGTATATCTACATTTTAAATAAATTCCTTTTTTTATACGGACTCACACTATGTGGCCATTCCTTCTTTTTCTCTACTTGTCACCATCATCTTTTGGCTCCTAAACATTGCCTCGAGGGATACAACAACGTGTGGGTTGCTCTGGTTTGAGGGATACAGCAACTCGTGGGACCATCTACATCTGTGGGACCATCCACACCCTTCTGGATTCTGGCATCGCTTTGAGGGATACAGCAATTTGTGGGACCATTCACAAACATCACCTCTCGGGGCCACTTACAGCCACTCACCACCCAAGCCTTATCCGACCCAACTAGGCGTATGCCCCTTTGGGTCCATCCCATCTGGTAAGCCTTTTCATCTCTCGGTGGGGGTGTGTCTGTCTTCATCTTGGATGTCATATATCCCCGCTTGAAGTGTTTTAGTTCCTGAAGACTACCTATTGTTATATATACGGATGACCCTTCCCTATTATATACTTTTGGAAATGTTGGTTTAACGGCTTTCATATTGGACGTTTTCTAATTTTATAGCGCTACACTTATTGCATTCTCCTTTTATTCAACATCTTGTTGGTTGTGTTAGCTGCTCTCCTCTCTTTTTCTGTGCAGCGCAGAATTATTTTGTATACATCCTCTTTTGTGCTTTGAGATCACATTCTGCTGCAGCCCATCCCAGTCCATAGCAATATGGATGTCTTTGACTACAGGGCCTCCCGGACCGTTAATACGGATGGAGTCTTTGTAGTCACTGGTAATGACACCGAATTAGGTGGTTTGTTTTTGAGGCTTAAGAACATCATGTCCTCTGAACTCCATTTACAGTGGGACATGGCGTTCCTGGAACAGTATGTCTCTGATCATATTGTCCCTAGAAGCCTTAGGTGGGATGTACACCCACCACAAGAGGAACCGGATATAGACTCTTGGTACAAATACTTTAATGAGGCAGGGATTAACCTCCTTGGTATCCTCATTACCAAGAAACGTAATAAACTGTCCATGCTAGATAGTGAGATCAAGGAGATTAAAGATAAACTTTTAACGCATAAAAATTCCCCCGAATACTCTGTTCTCTCTTCCAATCTCCAGAAATATCTGGAGAAGGAAGACAAAGAGCAGAAAAACAAAAAACAAAAGAAGTACTCCAGGGATATGGGGGATTATAGAACAGGAAATGTATTTGGCTGGCAGAAACTGTATGCCGCTAATCCTGTTGTTACCACCACTGTACCCTCCATGGTGGGTCCTCCCAGTACCTCGGTGTCTAGAACGGTTGACACAGAAGTTCGACCCTTAGGTACTCCGATTGATACGATAAGGAGAGATGATTCAAGATATGAATCTCCTTCACGTATCAGAACATACTATCACAACCCTCACACCACCCACAGTAATCAGAGGGGTAGGGGTCACACTAGAGGGAAACGTGGTGGAAGGGGTCAACGAGGCCGTGGTATGCATCCTTCTGAATTATATTCAGGACAACGTGGTGCTTCCTCATCCCGACAGGGAGCCTATGCTGATACCCACTACACGAACCCCCATTATTATGAACAACCCTCCCTGGCCACTCAAAATAGGTTCTTACCCCTCAGAGATACATGGGATGATGAATACAGAGACCATTATAGATACGACTCTGGGTTCAGACATGAACAGTCACCTCATGGTTATTATCCACCTAACACTAACCAACGCAATGGACAGGTTTTTCACGAGGAACAAAGACCAAGAAAAAGGGGCTCCGACCTAAGAGAGGCACAAGGGGAGGCTGGAGAATCCAAAGGAGGAAAAAGAAGGAGAACTTAAGGGGCCAAGGTGTTTTCAATTTAAGTGCCAAGCCACTCACCACAGAAGAGCTCTCTGTACTTGACAAGGGACTTAAATATGCCCCTCCGAAGAAGCTCGACAGGTTTGGCACTTTCATTGATATTCATAAATATATACGAAAGTTGCATATTCAGCGCTACCTCATTTCTAACCCTGTGAGAAGTGAGAGCAGCGCCACATCTGGGACGTCCATTCTGGCCTGTCCAATCCTTCATTGTTCACCCCACCTATCCCCATGGCGCCAGCCATCAGTATATTTAGGGATCTTGTCCTTAAAGATCTATCCGAACTCTATCCGAAACATTGCCTCAAGGGATACAACAACGTGTGGGTTGATCCGGTTTGAGGGATACAGCAACTCGTGGGACCATCTACATCTGTGGGACCATCCACACCCTTCTGGATTCCGGCATCGCTTTGAGGGATACAGCAATTTGTGGGACCATTCACAAACATCACCTCTCCGGGCCACTTACAGCCACTCACCACCCAAGCCTTATCCGACCCAACTCGGCGTATGCCCCTTTGGGTCCATCCCATCTGGTAAGCCTTTTCATCTCTCAGTGGGAGTATGTCTGTCTTCATCTTGGATGTCATATATCCCCGCTTGAAGTGTTTTAGTTCCTGAAGACTACCTATTGTTATATATACGGATGACCCTTCCCTATTATATACTTTTGGAACTGTTGGTTTAACGGCTTTCATATTGGACGTTTTCTAATTTTATAGCGCTACACTTATTGCATTCTCCTTTTATCAAAAATATATTTTATCTGAAAATATAGGGGAGTGAAACAAGAACACAAAGAATAGCCGCACAGCCTGAGATCAACAGGCAGCAGCTACAGAGTCCTGATATTCCTCCACGCCCTTATCCAGGCCTCCTGCTGCCACCTGTTTTTCTCAAGACCCTGTATCTTCCCAACCTCACCCGAATGTCCTGCATCACCACTTCGACAGGGAGGATTTTACTCTGTACGGATACTTCACACCGTGCACTCCACGTGAAATAACGGACTAGTAGACTAACTAGAAAAAGTGTTTTCAAATCATAATCCCGATGAGTCGGAAAACTCCACTGCCTGACACACAGGTACTGAAAAAGCAGTCTCCCCCTTCCCAGATCCTGTAGCAGCAACACCAGCATAAGTTTTCCTTACAGACACACCAATTGCAGTCTTGCACGAGTCTTGTCCTAAAGCCTCGTACACACGATCGGATTGTTGGCCAACAAAACCGTGGACTTTTGTCCGAAGGGCGTTGGCCCAAACTTGTCTTGCATACAAATGTAGTGACGTACTACTTTGTTTTTCAGCTCTTTAGTGCCACCCTTTGGTCTCCTTATGCTAATTTTGTGTTAGTAGAAGTTTGGTGAGTATTGATTCGCGCTTTTCATTTCGCACTTTTCATTTCTCACTTTTCATTTTGCGCTTTTCATTTCACGCTTTTCAGTTTGTTTCTGAACGGCCGTTCGTCAACCAGCCATGTTGCGGAATCGGAGGAGATAACGTGTTATTTATTATTGGCCTTGGAGTTATTGCTTTGACCCAAGTCCGGGAACAGGAGGAGTTCTTGGACCAAAAATTGGTTGCTTTATTAATCGTGACCAATTATGTCATATGTCTTTGCTGCGGGAACTCCAGGAGAATAATCCCAATGTTTTTTTTTTTTGGAATTATCTCCGGATGACAGACCCCTGTTTTCACCAACTCTTGGCATTGTTGACCCCCTATATTAAGAAGCCGGACACAAACATACATGAGGCTTTTATTTTATTTTTTGGTTGAATAATAATGATTTGATTTGGTATATTTTCTATATTTTTGGATCTATATTATCCCTGTGCTCAGTTCCTGGGTCTGTACATCTGCTGTGCCCATTATGAGGAGTTCCTATCATACCTGCTTTTTTTTTTTTTTGTTATGGAGAACGTAGCCAGAGGAACTGGGACACCACATGCCAGTGAGCACTACTGTATTGAGAAGAGATCTCTTTGCTGCAGACCCCCAAAAAAGTCAGCATATCATCTGTATCTAAAAATCTTACTCTGAGGCTCTGATCATTATTTTATAATCTGATAATTATTTTATAATAAAAAATTGCTTTTACATATGTTGAAGAATGGTACATTTAGCATAAGGACATAGTAGCTGAGTTTTCAGTGTTTCAAGTATTAGTCGGGTTCTTATACCGTATGCAATTACTTTCCAAGCAATTGTAATGCAGTAACACAATGTGCTGGTATCACTGGGGGTTCACATCAACAGCATATCATCTCATAGGTACATAGTTGCATGGCATTGCATGCTATTTTTAAATTTATGATCTACCAGAACACTCAGATCCTTCACCACTAATGACTCCAGCTATTCTTCTCCTAGTATGTATGATGTGTTCATGTTTTTACCCCCCCCCCCCCCAAATGCATAACTTTATCTTTACATCAACATAAAACCTAATTTGCCACATACTGTAGCAGAAAAATGAGAAATAATTCAACACTTAGTTGGTATCTCTTCCTCAGCGCTCATGGAAAGTGTGTTACTTTAAAATAACAAGAGCAGCTACTATAATATTAAAACATTAAAGCAGAAATATGTCACAGCAACAAATACCATAACATTAGCAGCGCTAAAATAATCCAAACGTTTTAGGATTTGTTAAAAGTTCACTAAAATAGTTAAATGAGTATGAAGTCCACTTTATATATAAAATGAGGTAGATGTAAATGTAGGATTGTCCATCACAGAAAAAACGTTGCAGATAGTTATTCAAAACAATCGCCTCCTCCACACTGCATGTGTCACAATCCCCCTAGGAAATACTCTTACCAGATGATACTGGGTTATACGCTTATCTGTCAATGGATGATGTCTGCTCACTGCATACACTCTGTCAGATGATCCTGGGTTATACACTTGGCTTGCAATGGGTGTTGTCAGCTCTCTGCATGTAATCCATCTAGATGTTTGGTTGTCACAAGCAGAGAACAAAGATACACATAGCGTAATGCAGTACTAAAAGGTATTTATTATAAGTTTCCTTAAGATTGCACACTTACAATGTAATTCACAATAAAAAAGCATGTAACAACAATGTATCACAAGTCGATATTCCTGACTACCTCTCACCGCTCCAGCGGTGTTCCCGGGTAAGGCAAGCAGGAAATCCGACGATGTAGGTTGCTGCGTGGTCAAGCCCTGACTAGTTTTGTGATTGCTTCGCCAGAGGACTGTTCAGATTTACTGTGCCCTGCAGTGCCCTGCAATCTGTGTTTGAAACGTGTTATGTGAATGGAGCACTGATACACTGTAGTGATATTCCCTCATAAGTAGCCAGTTCTGTGAAAGTTACAAATGTACAGTATATAATGATTTTTGGTGAATGTAACCTTTTACCTGCAAATGTATCTGTTAAATAAGAAGGATACATCAATATGTTTTGCTCTCCCAGCAGATGGCGGTAGACTTGTGGTGGACACAAGTTATGGAAAACTTAAGGGGACAACGCTCATGGTTAAAGAGACGGACAGAACCGTGGACACTTTCTATGGAATCCCCTTTGCAAAACCACCAGTGGGACCGCTACGATTTGCAGCACCAGAACCGCCCGAACCCTGGAAGTCAGTGAGAGAAGCCACAGAAAACCCACCCATGTAAGCACAAGGATGTGAGCTGTCGTCTCTGGTGCAGTTGATTATCCTGAAATTATAAAGCAGAACTGATATTTCAGTGTTTGGTGGATGCTAGAGTGAGAAATCCTCTAAACAGTCTCTTATATCTCTGGAAACTCTATTTGTGAAATCTCAGCACATCAGGGGAACTCCTGAGGTGTTCCCATTATCCCTGTGCTAAATTTCCTTGTCTGTTCACCTGCTTTGCCAAGTGTAGTGCTGGGTTCATACTGCCAACGGATGCAGCTCGTAGCAACGGGTCTGATTTGTCCCTGTTCTCTGTTTCAGGAACCAATCAGGGGTGAATTTTTGCCTGAATTAAGCCCTGAAATGGAGCCAAAGATGCACAAGACTCCTGTGCAAGCCACTCCACAGCCACAATGGAGATATGTGAATGGCTCCATAGAGAACCAGTCACAATCTCCTGTCATGCAAATTGGTTGCGTGGAAACCCACATCTAATTTGCACTAGTGTGAACCCAGTCTAAGAGATTCTCTACTCAGCTCCTGGGTCTGTACACCTGCTGTTGCAAGTATGAGGGGTTCCCACCATCCCTGTGCTAAAGTTCCCGGGCCAGTACACCTGTTGTGACCATTCTGTGGGGTTCCCACCATGCTTGCACTGAGATCCCAGGTTTGTATGCCTGCTGTTGCAAGTATGTGGAGTTCCCACCATGCCTGCGTTAAAGTTCCTGGGTCTGTACACCTGCTGTACCCATTATGAGGGGATCCCACCATTCCTGTGCTGAGTTCCTGGGTCTGTACATCTGTTGTGCCCATTATGAGGGGGCTCCACCATTCCTGTGCTGAGTTCCTGGGTCTGTACATCTGTTGTGCCCATTATGAGGGGGCCCCACCATTCCTGTGCTGAGTTCCTGGGTCTGTACATCCATTGTGCCCATCATGATCTATCGTCTGTACACCTGCTGACACAACCAACAGGTAGGGGAAGAAGAAGATACAGAGAGAAGGTCTGTATCTGTTGGCATATTTATATGGGGCTCACTGAGATGATGGGCTCAGGGTCAGGGACAGTTGCATGTTCTGTACCTCTTCCGATGACAGGGACGTCTCCTTTCAGGTGTCCTCAGAATGCAGAACATTTTGGAAAAGCGCTGAAATTAATCGATATGGTGGTGACTCTTCCTCCCACATCTGAGGACTGTCTGTACCTGAATGTCTTCACTCCATCAGACCGAGGTGTCAACGCCAAGCTACCTGTAAGTGTCACTGGTGTTCCCTGTGTGCTTCTTATTACCCATCCCCTGCATACTGTCACACTGCCTATAGTTGGGGTGAAGATGTACAGGTGATGGTGAGCAGTACAAATAGTTTTATTATTTTGTGTTGGTTCTCACTGTGTATAGTTTCTAAATACAATATAAAAAGGTCGCCAAAAGGTAGAGGATCTACAGATCTGTTTTTATTACAATAACGTTAAATGAGTTCCTTTCATTCCTCCTCGATCTTAAGGACTAAGGAAGTACCCCGAGGTCAGTTTCCCACAGCCTCATAGTGTCCTGGAATGATAAATCGATAAAAGACAATCTCCTCTCTCCTTCTCCCAGGTCATGGTGTTTTTACACGGCGGGGGGCTGGTAATGGGGACCGCCGCTATGTATGATGGCTCCGCAATTTGCGCTCATGAAAACGTGGTGTATGTGGTGATCCAGTACAGATTGGGAATTCTGGGATTCCTCAGGTAGGTCACAGGATATGGGACATCAATCAATGTACTTACTTATTTGTATAGATTATGTTGATCTGTACTGTAGGGAGTAAAACACAGAGTGAACAAACGGTATGTAACCCGAGAACAAATATTTTTCTCCTCACACCCTATTGGCTGGCCTCAATATCATTTACTTATCAGCTCCTAGTACTGAGCTGTAGTCCCTCCTCCTTTTTTTCATGTTGTATCTGTATCTGAGAGCAGAACAGGAGGCTATAAATATTGCAGAGAAAACACAATACATATTAGGATTTCATTTTCATCTGTATCCCAGCACCGGAGATGGGCAGGCGGCCTCTGGAAACTACGGACTATTGGACCAGGTGGCAGCGCTGCGGTGGATTCAGGGGAATATTAAGGATTTTGGGGGTGACCCGGGATCTGTCACTATATTCGGGGAGTCAGCGGGTGGAATCAGCGTCTCTGCACTGGTAAGTTCTCCTGGTAACGGCTGGAATTTATCAAACATTCATAATTCCTGTAGACCAGTTCTATAGGAATCACTCCAGAATTCCTGTGTAGGAAAACATAGATACATACTGTACGTATTTCAGAAGTCCAAATAAACTAAAAACCTCTTTGGTCCCAAATGCTTCCATAAAACTAACCAAATACCAAATACATAGAGGTTGAGAACCACGGATTTATAGCACCCACCCCGACACAAATTTTCAGCAGCTGTTATCTGCTGTGTCAGAGAGTTTGTCAGATGTTATTATGCTGATAAGAGAAAAATATCAAGAGATTCCTCCATCCATGCCACATGATGTGGATGGACTTATCTCCATCTCTGGCTATTGTATTCTGACATCGGGCACAGCCAGCTGTCAAAAAAACCTGAATAATACCTGCATCTGATTGGATGCAGATGCTATTTGGCTGACAAATTTCCACCCAACTGCCTTGATTATTTAATTAATGCCGCGTACACACGAGTGGACTTTACGGCAGACTTTGCCCGGCGGACGGGATTTCGTCGGACAATTCGATCGTGTGTGGGCTCCAGCGGACTTTGTTTTCTCAAAAGTTGGACGGACTTAGGTTTGAAACATGTTTTAAATCTTTCCGTCGAACTCGAGTCCGGTCGAAAAGTCCGCTCGTCTGTATGCTAGTTCGACGGACAAAAAGCCACGCTAGGGCAGCTATTGGCTACTGACTATGAACTTCCTTGTTTTAGTCCGGTTGTACGTCATCACGTACGAATTCGACGGACTTTGGTGGATTGTGTGTAGGCAAGTCGGTTCATTCAGAAAGTCCGTCATAAAGTCAGTCGAAAAGTCCGCCGGGCAAAGTCTGCCGTAAAGTCTGCCGTAAAGTCCGCTCGTGTGTACGCGGCATAAGGGATATTGGATCGGAGATTGACAACAGAGCCACCCACTGAGCAGATTTTGGCCAGTTTATCAGGAACTGGACAAAATGTACTCCCTGTATGGCCAGCTCAAGTTAATAACATTGAGCTTTGTTTCCTTGGAGTTGGCCATTTGAGAAAATTTTATCTTGTAGTGGTAAAGTTGCAACAATGTAAAGTGGATGTAAACCCGATTTATGAAATTCGACCTGGGCACTTATATCTGTAGTGTTTACTCACCTCTCTCCAAAGCACTAGGTCCCGTGGTTTTCTGCTGCTCCGTTCTGTTATCAGCATGATAACATCTGAAAAACTCTCCAACACAGGAAATAACAGCAGCTGAAAATTTGTGTTGGAATAGGTGCTATAAATCAGTGGTTCTCAAACTCAGTCCTCAAGTACCCCCAACGGGCCATGTTTTCAGGTTTTCCTTTACTTTTCACAGCTGCTTTAAATCAACATCAATGACATGGCATTGATAAGAGCTATTTTATCTAAGGGAAGTTCCAAAACATGGCCCATTGGGGGGTACTTGAGGACTGAGGTTGAAAACCACTGCTATAAATAGATTAGCAGAGAGCTGATCGATTCACAGCACAGCTCTGCAAGTATCTTCATTCCTCTGCCATAAGTGGGGCTTATGTAGGGAGATTTGTTTCATCCCTGTGTATCATCTGAGGCTGTTCACTTCACTGGGTATAGGAGAGGGTTTACATCTACTTTAAGGAAAAACATGGTTTGATCAGTTTGGTGGGGAGGAAATCAAGTGTCTTGCATAGAGCTGAATTCAACCTTACTGAACACCTTTGCGATTAATTAGATTGAAGATCAATTGTGAGCCAGGTTTTCTCATTCAACATCATTATCTGTCCTCACAAATGGACACATTCTCACAAACACACCAAAATTTTGTGGAAAGCTTTCCCAGAAGAGGGAAGGCTGTCATAGCTTCAAAGGCATCAACTCCATATTGTTGGCCATGGTTTTGGAATGTGACATCCAACAAGCTCATATGGGTGTGATGTATGGAGGAATAGGAGTGTCCTGCACAGAGCCTCAACCCTTCTGAACACCTTTTGGGACGAATTGGAATGCCAACTGCCAGCTCGATAAAGACGTGGTGTGACCGGTTTGGTGTGGAAGTTTTGGAACACAGATTGTAAGCCAGGTCCGCTCATTCTCCGACATCAGTACCTGACCTTACAAATGGACACAAAATCCTACAGACACCCTCCAAAATCTTGTAAAAAGTCTTCCAAGAAGAGTATAGGTTGCTATGACCACAAAGGGGGTTAACCAGCTTGGTGAGGAAGAACTTGAGTGTCCTGCACAGAGCCCTGACCTCAGTCCTGTTGAACATCTTTGGGATGAATTGGAATGCCAACTGCCAGCTCCATAAAGTCATGGTGTGACCAGTTTGGTGTGAAGGAACTGGAATGTCCTGCACAGAGTCCTGCCCTTTACACTACTGAACACCTTTGGGATAAATTCGAACCTCCATTGTGAGCCAGGTCTTCACATTGTGGGCCTCACAAATGGACACAAATTCCCATAGACACACTCCAAAATCTTGAGGAAAGCCTTCCCAGAAGAGTGGAGGATGTTATAGCAATAAAGGGGCAAATTAATAATAATGTCCATGGGGGGCAGGTCCATATTAATGGCCAATGGGAAGGGGGGCAACTCCATATTGTTGGTGCTATATACTGTACTGTCAATCCTGTATTATAATAATAATAGTAATAATTAATTGTCATGGTTTTGGAATGGGATAACCACCAAGCTCATATAGGCTTAATGGTCAGGTGCCCTTTTTTTGTTTGGCCATGTAGTGTATTTAGTGACTACAAGCTCGGGCCGTTATGTCTTGCTGGGTCTTCTAGTTATCCAGGATGAATGCAGCAATGGAGTAAAAGAAGCAAAAATGTGAAGATTTTAAAAATGAATACCTCTCAACTTTTATGATTTCAGGTCCTCTCCCCATTGGCCCGGGGTTTGTTTCATTGCGCTATCGCACAAAGTGGAGTGGCCATAATGCAGGGGTTCATGGTCAGCTCACCAAAGGAGGTCATTTTCTTTAGAGATGTAAGTTATTCCCCTTTTGTGCTGAACTTATACAATATAAAGAAACACGATTAAGGCCCATTCAAACTGAATCAGCTGCTTGAATGCCACATATGTCAATGCAGAATATGCACTTGCTGACTAGCGACGCATCCATAGACATCACCCCGGTTCCGTTTTCTGGAGCTACCGGCTAACTAGCACTAACTAAACGTCTGTCCCCTCCTGCCGCCTTTCGCGGCTTTCTCAGGCTCTCCCATGCCACTGGTAGACCTGAGCGACCACTCAGCGCAATTGCTGGGTTTTAAAAAAGCCCGGCTTTGATTGGCTCTTGGCTACGGTAACCCAGAAGCGATGACCTGACATCACTTCCATTTTACTCTGACGTCAACGGCACCAGTTTCAAAGATCAAAAGCATTCAAAATCACTGATCTTGGTGTGATCGAATGCTTTAAGGGCTGAAGAAGGATTTGAGGTCTTATAGACCCCAGATTTCTCCATAAAGAGTACCTGTCAAATCCCTTTTGCTGTCATGTTTACATTCCGCGTGGCAGCAATAAAAGTAATACAATTTTTTTTAACGCAACGGTGTAAAAAAAATCATAAAATAAAATAAATAATAATTTAAAAAAAAAATGAAAGTGCCCCAATCCCCCGTGCTCGCGCGCAAAGGTGAACGCACGCGTCAGTCTCGTACGCACGCAAACAGCGATTGTCTAACACATGTGAGGTATGACTGAATGTCAGATCTGTAAATCTAAAGTAGTGACCTGTAAAGGCTTTTAAAGCTTCACCTATGGATAGTAAAATTGACGTTGTTTGTTGCCATTGCACGAGCATGCACAATTTTAAAGTATAACATGTTTGATATCTTTTTACTCATCTTCTATACTCTACAAAAAAATGGGTTATGTATTATGTTTTTTGCATTAAAATGGAAAAAAGTGTATTTTTTCCAAAACAGTTGTGTTTAAAAAAAGCAACGCACAAATACGGTGTGATATAAAAAAATTGTAAAACCCACCTGAAAAATATATAATGTTTGGGGGTTCCAAGTAATTTTCTAGCAAAAAATATTGATTCTTTGTTTGTGTAAACAAAAAGTACCAGAAAAGGCCTGCTCTGGAAGTGGATATGTGCATTAACGTTCATCTAATGTTGGGGGCTCACTCTACCAGGCTTCACTTACAACTAAATATTGCTTCTGGGTGTTTGGCCATTTTAGAAGTGTACAGTACATACACCACCCTTATCCCTCGCCTGGTGGTTGCTCCAGTCCTGCTCAGAAGATACTGGGTACCGATGAAGTTTTTGCAGGACACTAGGACGAGATGGCAGCAGTAGTAATAATAAAAGATGGAGGACAGAAATGTAATGACGCCTTCTATTCTCTGGGCTTCCTTTGTAGTTTGTGGCTAATTTGTCGGGATGTGAGCCGTCCTCTCTGGTGGACTGTCTACGGATGAAGTCTGAGCAAGAGATCTCTTCTATTATGTCCAACTCGGTATGTTATGTTCTCCAAACTTCTCCTGAGGTTAGGTTTTTTGTAACAGATTCTCCATGTTCACATTTGCTGCACCTCTGTAGAATTTCTTGCCAATACCAGCTTGTGTGGATGGAATTTTCCTGCCTAAACCTGCAGAAGAGATATTGGCTGCCAAAGAAAACAGCAAAGTGCCATTTATTATCGGCGTGACGGAGCAGGAATTTGGCTGGATTGCCTCACAGGTAGGAAATCCATCAAGGTGAGCTGGCAGGGAACAACCTGCTTCTAATGGCTATAGAATAAAATCTCTAATGCGGCGTACACACGGTCGGACTTTTTGACCGGACTGGTCTGACGGACTCCGACGGACCAAATCCGGCGAACAATCCGATCGTGTGTGGGCTTCACCGGACCTTCAGCGGACTTTTCCAGTTGCAAATCTGACGGACCTTAGATTTGGAACATGCTTCAAATCTTTATGTCGTAACTGCGCCGGACCCAGAAATCCGCTCGTCTGTATGCTAGTCAGAGGGACAAAAACCGATGCTAGGGCAGCTATTGGCTACTGGCTATCAACTTCCTTATTTTAGTCCGGTGTACATCATCACGTACAAATCTGTCGGACTTTAGTGTGATCGTGTGTAGGCAAGTCCGGTCGTTAGGAAGTCAGTTGAAAGTCTGCCAAAAGTCCGTCGAAAGTCTGTCGAAAGTCTGTCGGACAGGCTATCGGACTTTTGTAGCTGAAAAGTCCGACCGTGTGTACGCGGCATTAGTCTGCAGCCAGTTCCTGCCTCCACCCTCCAATTACTGTGTGACCTTAACTTTCAGGACTGAATCTTAAAATCCTTATTTAACCCACTGTCTCGGATGTGCTTAGCATTAATTGCAGAGGTTTTCAAGCAGAACTTAAAGCCTCTGCAACCAATGAAATATGAACCCAATTTATTTATTTAAGTGTATGCCTGAGAAAAATCACATATTTAATACATCTTTGCAAATACATTTACATTTCCCATGTTTTGGGTCAGTGAGTTCTACAGAAAAGAAGCAACACAGGAGTAATCCAGGTGATATGGAATAGAGTTTCACAGAATAGGTGCAGCACAGGAGAAACTCTAAAGATTATGGAGGAAGGTAGAGAGTTCCATAGCACTGGTGTAGCTTGGGAAAACTGCAGATATTAGAGGGGGATAATGAGCTCCATAGAATAGGTGAAGCCAAGTAGAAATCTTGGAGATGATAATGGAAGTGGTGAGTTCCATAGAATAAGTGCAGTACTGGAGAAATCCTAGAGATCATCAAGGAAGGTTGTGAGTTCTGAAGAATAGGGGCAGCACAGGCTTTGTTTATTGAGAGTCCAGTAGATACAGGAGGTAGCGGTGAGGAAAGATGTCACGTTGTTGGTATTGACCTGAAGCAATGGGTACATGCTTCTACTCACACTGATAGCAACACCCTCAACCTTGTATTCTCCTACCTGTGCACTCAATGCAAGCTCTCCAACAAACATTTTCCTCTCTCTGATCACCACCTTATGAGTTTTGCTCTCTCCCTGTCTTCCACCACCTCTCCCCCTCAAACACCTAACAATTAACCATAGAAACCTTCATCACTTCTCTTCTCTATTCTGCTACTGACCACCTCTGTGACAAAATCTCACCCCTTTCCTGCCCCAATCTAGCCACTTCTGTCTACAATAGATCCATGACTGCCCTGGATGAGCTTGCCCCCCTCACTGCACACAGAATCAGGCCCCGACCCCTACAACCCTGGCAAACAGATGACACCAGAAGCTTCAAAAAACATACTCTTAAGCATCTGTGGCGTAAGACTAAAGCTGGATACACACTATAAAATTTTATGTAGATTTTTTCCTTCAGATTTTCCAAAACCATATAATATGAGGTCAAACCTTAAGAATTTCAATTTGTATGCAATCAGGCAGGCCTTTGCATTACATGGTTTTGGTAAATCTAAAGGAAATCAGACAACAAAAGTTGTATAGTGTGTATGGGGTTTAAGTCTCACAAAGACTTCAACCAATGTAAATCTGCCCTCCAAAAATAAAATTCTAGCCTCCACACTGCCAGGCAGACCTATTTTATCACTCTTATTGCCACCTTCTCATCCAGTCCCGTCAACTCTTCTCTCCCTTTAAAGCAGAGTTCCACCCAAAAGTGGAACTTCCACTCATTTGTCTCCTCTCCCCCTCCGGTGCCACAATTGACACCTTTCGGGGGGGAGGGGGGACAGGATACCTGTCTTTGACAGGTATCCTGTTCCCACTTCCGGGAGTCCGGGCCGCGGCCTGTGACATCACCGTGGGGCTCCCTTGTCCTCCCTCCTCCTCTCCCTGTCCCTGGGCCAGTAGGAGAGAGGAGCAGGGCCTCGCGCATGTGCAGTAGGGTTCCCTTACCCGCAATGGTGGCGGCAGCACCCGACAGCTGATGGACACATCAGCTGCAGTGCTGACTTCGCTGGACTCCAAGACAGGTAAGTGTCCTATTGTTAAAAGCCAGCAGCTGCAGTATGTGTAGCTGCTGGCTTTTAATTTTTTGTTTGGGCGGAACACAAGCTTTAACTCTCTACTTCGTCCTCCGCTACCTCCACCTACTAACTCACTCACTGCCCAGAAGATCGCCAAATACTTCAAAAATAAGGTTGATTCAATTTGTGATGACATCTCCACTCTACAGTTATCCCCCCCACATACTTAACACCCTATGTCCACAGGTGCAATCAACACTTTCCTTATTCAACCCTGCTACTATAGACAAGGTTGCTCAACTTTTTCCTAACGCTCACCTAACCACCTGTCCCCTGGACCCTGTTCCCTGTCAAATACTGCGGTTACCCTCTGACTATATCCTATACTCTCTAACCCACATCTTCAATCTCTCCCTCTCTTCTGGCATCTTCCCCAACTCTCTAAAACATTCTCTTATCACCCACATACTTAAAAGGCCTTCCTTTGACCCCACCAATCTTAACAACCTATGCCCCATCTCCTTGCTCCCCTTTTCATCCAAACTCCTTCAACGCCTGGTCTACAACCAACTGAGTAATCACCTTTTATTGAGAATAACCTTCTCGATCCCCTTCAGTCTGGATTTTGCCCTCAACACTCCACAGAAACTGCTCTACTGAAACTCACAAACGATTTACTAATAGCAAAAACCAATGGACACTATTCTTTACCCCTACTTCTGGACATTTCAGCTGGTTTTGATACGGTTGACCACCCCCTCTTCCTCAAAAAACTCCACTCACTTGGTCCCGGAGACTGTGCTCTTTGCCGGCTCTCATCCTACCTATCCCACCGCACCTTCATTTTCACTTACAATTCTACTTCATCCCCTCCTCCTCCTTTCTCCATCTGGGTCCCCCAACTATCAACCCATCCCTGCATGCCAAGGTCCTAGGTGTAGTCCTGGACTCTGAACTCTCCTTTCAGCCCCACATCCAATCATTTTAGAAAGCTTGCCACCCCAACCTCCCCAACATCTACAAAATACGCCCCTTCCTAACCAATGACAACATAAAGCTCCTAATTCACTCCCTGGTTATCTCTCGCCTCGTCTACTGCAATTCCCTCCTCATTGGTTTACCTTTTAAATAGGCTATCTCCCCTTCAATTCATCATGAATGCAGCTGCCAGACTAATCCACCTTACTACCCCTCTGCTACCCCTATCTGCCAATTGCTCCATTGGCTGCCACTCATCCAATGAATTAAATTCAAAATACTAACAATAACTTACAAAACCATCCACAACTCAGGCCCCAGCTACATCACTAGCCTAGTCTCAAAATACCGACCAAATCGTTCTCTTCGTTCCTCCCAAGACCTCCCACTCTCTAGTTCCCTCATCACCTCCTCCCATGCTCACCTCCAGGACTCTCCTATCCTTAAAAATTCCCTACCCCAATCTGTCTGAATATCTTCTACTCTTTTCACTTTTAGGCAATCCCTGAAAACTTTTCCCTTCAGAGAAGCCTATCCTGCCCTCACCTAACAACTGTACTTTTATTTTCTCTATCAGCTCATCCCCCACAGTTATTACCTTTTGTATCACTTGACCCTCCCTTTGAGATTGTAAGCTCTAATGAGAAGGGCCCTCTGATTCTTCCTGTATTCAATTGTATTGTAACTGGACTGTATGCCCTCACGTTGTAAAGCGTTGCTCAAACTGTTGACTCTATATACTGTAGATCCTGTATAATAATACTGAAGAGCGCAGGTGGCTGGAGATAAGACATGAGAAGTAAGATGGCAGAACCCTATGCTGGACGTTGTCAGTAGGATTCAGGATTTTTGAGTTTTCTCTCTATGAAGCTGGCAGTTAGTAGGGTCACTGGAGAGGAGCAGAACAGATTTCTTGATGTGAAAAGCAGCTTTGGTAATCTATGTGTTTGTGGACCAGGGTCTGGGAGCTGATTACTTGAACGGGCTGCCAAAGGAATCAATCCAATCGGAGATGAAACGTTCTCCATTTCTGGTAAGGCCTCTGAGATTTTTTATGTCTAATGGATGGTAATTGACTGCAAAAGGATTTCTCTCCACCAAATATACATACAGTATCTCACAAAAGTGGCTACACCCCTCACATTTATGCTGCAGCTCAGTTTCAGGGTCTTGGCAATCTTCTTATAGCCTAGGCCATCTTTATGTAGAACAATAATTCTTTTTTTCAGATCCTTAGAGAGTTCTTTGCCATGAGGTGCCATTTTGAACTTCCAGTGACCAGTATGAACGAGTGAGAGCGATAACACCAAATTTAACACACTTGTTCCCCATTCACACCTGAGACCTTGTAATACTAACTAATCACATGACACCGGGGAGGAAAAGTGGCTAATTGGGCCCAATTTGGACATTTTCACTTAGGGGTGTACTCACTTTTGTTGCCAGCGGTTTAGACATTAATGGCTGTGTGTTGAGTTATTTTGAAGGGACAGCAAATGTACACTGTTATACAAGCTGTACACTCACTACTTTACATTGTAGCAAAGTGTAATTTCGTCAGTGTTGTCACAAAAAAAGATATAATAAACTATTTACAAAAATGTGAGGGGTGTACTCTCTTTTGTGAGATAATGTACATGAATCATTTTATCCCACCAGTGTCTGGGCTGCAAGAAACCCAAGGTGGTGGCAGTGGGAAGGGTATTGGTAGGGAGGGTCAGGGCTAGGGACTATCGGCATAAAATCTCTTCACCATAGTCGATATGGGATATTAAAAGCCCACCATGCTCCACCTTTGGTTTATGTTGAATGATGCTTTAATGTAAATCTCTCCTAATGCCATACCTCACAACTTTGTGAAATGAGGGAATATGCAGTTAAGTTTCGGGCACTAATTCACAAAAAGGATATCGGGGGAACTGGAGAAAGTGCAGAGAAGGGCAACCAAACTGATAAAAGGCATGGAGGAGCTCAGCTATGAGGAAAGATTAGAAAAACTGAATTAATTCTCTCTTGAGAAGAGGAGATTAAGGGGGATGTGATCACCATATATAAATACAGAAGTGGTCCATATAGTGAACTTGGTGTTGAGTTATTCACTTTAAGGTCATCACAGAGGACAAGGAGGCACTCTTTACATTTAGAGCAAAAGAGATTTAATCTCCAATTACGGAAAGGTTTCTTCACAGTAAGAGTTGTGAAAATGTGGAATAGACTCCAGAGGTGGTTCTGGCCAGCTCAGTATATTGCTTAAAAAAAAGCCTGGATTCTTTCTTAAAAGTACATAATATGACTGGATACTAACATTTATAGGTAAAGTTGATCCAGGGAATATCCAATTGCCTCTCAGGGGATCAGGAAGTATTTTTTTTCCCTGCTGGAGAAAATTGGATCATGCTTTGCTGTATTATTGCCTTCCTCTGGATCAACTATAGGTATAGGATTGTGTATATAGGATTGTATCATATTTTTTTTTCTTTTTTCCTTTTATTGGTTGAAATGGATATCTCTGTTTTCAACCAGACTAACTATGTAACTATGACACCTACTAAGTATGTAGGCATAGGGCACACCCCCTGCCACAGATGCAGCAATTTAGAAATTGGATGAAAGGTTTAGCACTGGGAAACACGTTTTGAAAGATAAAAAGTGCATTTTATATACAACTATATAGATCAGACCAAAATCAGGGACAAATGAGGAGGAAAGAGGGACAAATCAGGGACAGTTGGGAGCTATGCCTAATCCTTAAATGGAGCTTATAACATGCCCCATAGATACATTGCTACAGTCTGGATAATACTCAGCACACACATTACAATGTGATTGTACAGTCTCCTTTAGATTGTCTTGGGCCACGTCCTGGGATCACAGCATCAGCCTTGAGTTACTACACAGGCACAGTAACAAATAAGCATCAATCGTGGTGATTGGGGCCATGAGTTGGCAATTCCAACATATTTAGAAGTGGAATCTTGGTGAGGCCAAACCATAAAGTGGGCATGATGGGTGGTCACCATTTATCTAGAAGGAGATCTGGTCAGGACTAACCCATATAATGGCAGTGATTTGAGTGTACCCACCTGGAAAGCAGATGGATGAAATTCAGACCATGGGGTTAACAGTGTCCCAGGATCCGTGACCATAATGATGTATGTATCATTGTAGCATCAACTTGGGTACAACCAGCTTGACGGATTTTACATGTGATTATTGCTAGTGGCTGGTATAGGTATATGTATATGTGGTATATATGTCTTCTCCCAGCAGGCGTGGTGGGAAAGAAATTCCTGGGGATGACAGGGTTGCAGGAAAGAAATTTGCTCCATCTATGGCCGGCCTTAGTTTTGCAGTCCAGAGCCAGGGACGGTGGGAGTCGTAAATCTGAATATGACTTGGTGTTTGCTGTGTGTGCAGGGTGCGATCTCTGGTCTGGATTACACATTGCTGGACGAATACTTTGGGAACATGGACGACCCTCTGGAAAACCGAGATCACTTTCTAGAACTACAGGGCGATGTCATGTTTGTCATGCCTTCACTAAAGATAGCTAAACTTCACAGAGGTGTGTGGCTCCAGATACCTCTTTATGGCCTTCATATTGATTGATATAGAGGAACTACACTGAGCACTGTTAATATTTAAACTGAGCATGTAATATCAATCCGATCAATAACTTCGATGTATCTGATTCCCTTAAACTTTAATAAATATCACACTTTATTTAACCTGTAAACCCAAAGACATGATTTATATAAAACCTTTTTTTGGTTCCTTCTCAGATTCCGGAGCCCCAGTCTACTTCTATGAATTCCAGCGCCGTCCATCCTTGTATGGGGACAGTAGACCGCAGTGGGTGAAGGCCGACCACGCAGATGAAATCGTGTTCGTGTTTGGAGGTCCCTTCGTGAGAGATGGCATTCTCTATAAATCATGTATATCGGACGGATAATTACTTTTTATTTCCTAAAACATAACAGTAGTCCTCTGTCAGGACCTTCGGACTTTTGCTTTAATAAAAATTCACCGCGGAGGAGGAAACATACTCCAACGCACAGCTAAATTCCTGTCCAGTAATTCAAGAGATGGACACCCCAGGCAGCCTTCTGTCAGCCTTTTCTGTGCTGTCCTCCATTGCTGACAGGTCCAGGCATCTGTCTCCACTGCACCTCATGATGCCATCTGCGCTATAAAGTCTTTTGGGTTGAGCTCTCTAGCCAATGGATGGCCAATAATGATGCACATGCACATAGGAGCCAGTGGCGGGTGGTAGAAATTTTTTTGGGGAGGGGTGTGTCAAACAGTATGCCAGCCCCCCCCTCGGTTGGTAGCACTTACCCCATCACCGGCGGCTTCCCCTGTTCGGCGGCGGCGGTGGCCTCCCGTTCTCCTGCTCTCCACAGGTCATCACGGCAGCAGCGGCTTCCGTTTCCTCCCTCCTCCTCGGCGGCCAATCAGGAGTCTTCTCTTTTCGGCCAATCGGAAAACGGGTCTCACACCCGCTTCTGATTGGCCGGATTGAGGATCAGTGTTTCAACAGCGAATATTCATTCGCTGTTGTAACACACCTGGGTGGGCTCCGGTCGCATTCTCTACGACCTGAGTCCATCCTATTTTGAAGACTATTAGAGCCTCTGGCTTTAATCAGGTGCTTAAAAAAAAAACCCTGCTGCTGTAATTAATTCGCCCGGTGCCACGAAAGGGGCCGGACGCATGCATAGGAGGTGGCCGCGGTGGCCGTGGATAGATTCATGCTATACATGAATCTATCCATTGCATATAGGGGGTGGCCTGGAGAGAGGGGGCGGTGCCCGGGTGCTTCTAATGGATGGGCCGCCGCTGATAGGCACTTCATCATTCCTGCACTTGGACCATGAGCTGACAGTGTACACTGCACAGAGCAGGCGCCATGCAGTGTACATAGAAAATAGAAAATTGCTGGGAGAAAGAAGAACAAGTTTTTTGATAGTATATACTTGGTCTCTTCTGCCAAAAATTCCACCCCCCTGGCAATATCTTTTTTTTCGAATTTTTATCTGCTTTAAAGTGATTGTAAAACAACCCATTCAGTTTAAAATAGAAGTGAAACACAAAACATTTTTGTATAGATATAAATACCATTATAAATTATAACATTATAAATACCCATTTCTCTTTTTGTAAGTGATCTCTTTCCCTCTGTTCTCAGATGCATAAGAGCTGGGGGAGGAAAAACAGCAGTACACTTAGCTTCCCAGTAAATGGTTGTGGGGGGGGGGGGTGTCAGGACAAGTCTGATCATTGGAAGAGAGCTCAGCATAGCTAGAGAACTGCTAGGGTGTTCTGCTTAGTATGGTCAGTTTTAATAGAAAAGCAGAGGGGCAGGAACACCAGGAATTTCACAAAAAGGAAGCAATACAAAAAGAACAGGATACATTCTCATACACGTACATGGTACAGCGGGCACATATGAGGAACTTAAAGTGTTGGGGTAACAAACACTCTAAGCTGAGGAGGGAATGTGAGTAGAGATGTGCACAACCAAAAAATATGTTTTGTTTCGGATTTGTTAGTTAAGTTAATAATTTTGTTTCGTCATATTCGTTATGTTAGAATGATTCGCTTTTAGAATTCATTTCATTTATTCTGATTTTCTTTTCGTATATTCGTTATTTTCAAATCGTTTCAAAAGGCAAAATGCGTAATTCAAATGTATTCAAAATTCGAATTTCGGAAAATGGCTATATTCTCTCTATTTTATTCTATTCTATTTTTTCTATTCCATTTAATTTTCTATTCTATGCTGATGTATTCTATTCCTATATGTTCTATTATATTCTGTTTTGTTCTATTCTATTCTTTTCTATTCTGTTCTATTCTATTCTATTCTGTTTTATTCACTTCTATTCTATTCTGCTCCATTCTATTCTATTCTTTTCTATTCTATAAATCAACCTAAGTAGGAATCATTATCTTATTTCACTTTTAAACCTTACTGTATTCATTTAAGTATGTATCCATTTCAAATTCAAATTCATTTTTTAATTCAAATTCAGATAATTTGTTTCATTATAAATTATTTTTGGACTCGTTGAAATTGGAAATTCGGATACATCTGAACCCCCAATAACTAAAATTTTGTCTGAAATTAGGCCGGGTTCACACTAGCTGCGGCTCACAGCAGGCGGTCCGGTGCGTCTCTTTTCACCATTTCATGGGTGAATCAGGTCTGAATTTTTGCCTGAATTCAGTCCTGAAACTGAGCTAAAGGTGCACAGGACCCTTTTCCAGTGCGGACCATGGCTGCCCTGGAGGTGTGCGAACCGGCTCCATTGAGAGTCGATCACAGTCTTCTGTCATGCAAATTGGATGCATGAAAATCCACATCCAATTCGCATAAGTGTGAACCCAGCCTCAGTAACAAAACAAATCGCACATATCTAAATGTGTGTGCCAGACACTTCATATTAAATGTAACTTCTAAATTAAAATATCTGATGGGGATCGTCCTCTACATTTCGGAAGCCCTGTCTATGAATAGAGAAATAAAAGAACAATGTAACCATTAGGGTTGAGCAAAATAAGGAGTGTTCAAATCTCCAAATTTCAACCTAAAGTTTTGGAAGGTGAAAGAAAGGTAATTTTTGAAGTTTTATTGTTCAGTTGGCTTTAAATAGCTTCTGAGATTTACAGAAGCTCCTTTCATCTATCCAAAACATGTTCCCACTCACAGCCCAGACCCCCATATATGCTCTTTTGAGTTACTGTACATGTGCAATAACTCACATAAATTTGATGCTGTAATCCCAGGACATTAGAAAGGGCAAACCACTGCGCTATATAAAGAAATTTGGTAATATAAAAAACTTATTAAAAAATGAAAAAAACAAAAGTGACAATTCAGTGAGTAGATAAATATACAAGCAGCCGCTAAAAGTGGGATACACACATTACAAATTATACAATAAGAAGCAGCGCTGTGACAACAATGGTATGTATGATAAAGACCAAACAAAATAAATGAATATTAGACCCAAAATTGGGATAAATTACAAAAGTTCATAATAAGGTTCATAATAAACTAATAGAGGAAAAAAGTCCTATCCAGAATCAAATTCAGATAGTGGACGACGACGTCAGAGTGTGACGAAACGTACGTCGGGCGTGCTGACGTGCTGACGTGCTGCATCTACCGTCTGTAGGATGGGCGTTCGCTTCAAGCCGGCCGGCTTTACAAGCTTTTATTATTCATCCGAGTGTAAGTGTAATTTTAATATTCCTTTAATAAATGGTGAAAGCAGGATTACGCTATGTTGCTCTTCATCTTTCCTTGGTGTACCTCCCTTGAGATTTACCCCTAGCCAGGAGGGTATATCTCTACAGTGAATACTGGATATTTGGTGGACAGCGTGCTTATTTCAAACGGAGGTGGTGTGTTTTTTGGTGTTTCCATTCCTGAAAGGCCCTGACCGGGTTAAGGTCGCAAGCTCCCCTAAGCTTGCCGTTTGGTAAGCGCGCATTCCTACTATTAACACAGTGGTGCGGTGAAGGACATACTGAATTTATATGCATTCCCACCTATCTACGTTTTCTCACATTATCCACTATCTGAATTTGATTCTGGATAGGACTTTTTTCCTCTATTAGTTTATTATGAACCTTATTATGAACTTTGGTAATTTATCCCAATTTTGGGTCTAATATTCATTTATTTTGTTTGGTCTTTATCATACATACCATTGTTGTCACAGCGCTGCTTCTTATTGTATAATCCCAGGACATGGCCCGGGACACATCATTGGCTGGACAGAGGGCCAAGATCTGGGACTACACCTATGAATTTAGAACAGTTGATAGGTATGTTATTGAATAGCTGATTGAGAACGCTTGTACTCTCACAACTAAATAGTTCTTTTTTATTTCTCAGACAATTATCCAGAGGAGGAGAAGAAACTCAGCAAAACCATGATGAAATACTGGGCCAACTTTGCTCGAACAGGGTAATAAGGCTTCTCCCCCCATAATGCAAGAAGTGAATTCTGCTCATTGATAATACAGTAACACAATTAATGGAGGACCCAACACTACTCCACTCCATGCAAAGTAAACATTACATTTTTGGCTGAGCTTACAAATTATCACTAGAGGGATCACCAGCAGCAGGAATGAGATCCTGATTCTTCTTGACCAGCTTAGATAAGATTTTCCACCTTCCTATGACTGCTAACCATTGACTCCACCCTTACCCCCTTAACTTTACCTACAATTAACGAGACCACACTTGGAATGGAGTATAATTGGCCAAAGCAGCCTTTTAATCA
Organism: Aquarana catesbeiana; assembly: GCF_042186555.1. Taxonomy (NCBI): domain Eukaryota; kingdom Metazoa; phylum Chordata; class Amphibia; order Anura; family Ranidae; genus Aquarana; species Aquarana catesbeiana. The sequence continues at coordinate 255,050,724 of NC_133334.1, forward strand.
CAAATATTAAATATATATAACATATTTTAACACATAACAAAACTTCAACTATCAGTTGCTCCCCCCCAGTGGTCTTTGACAGCACTTCCCAGCTTAGCTCTGTTCCACTTCTACACTGCGGGCCTTTTTCAGTACTAGGCCGCCAGCCGTGTAACACAAGCTCGGAGACGACCCATTACCCGCAGTGCAACCATTACCATCTTCCAGCTAAACCGTGTTAGCTGGAATACACCAGAGGGCCCATACCACTGATGAGTCCCCCACACTTACATCTCGTAGGTTATCTTGCCACCACCAAAGACCACAATACTGCCATGATATGTCCTTCTCGCACTGCACCTGAAATAAAGCAAAGTGAACACACAACAAAACAGGGAGGGTGGTGGGAAACTGTTCCCTACACCACTCCCCTACATTTACCCTATTCTCGTTAACCCCTTGATGCCCCCCTTCTCACTCCTGTCATGCCAGCCCTCTGCTAGCTTCAATTCTTTCAACTCACTCCGGGCCTCACTATATAGACTTTTATATCACTAGAGGGATTGCCAGCAGAAGAAAGGAGATCCTGTTTCCTCTATATCATGGGTCTTCAAACTATGGCCCTCCAGTTGTTCGGAAACTATAATTCCCATCATGCCTAGTCATGTCTGTGAATGTCAAAGTTTTACAATGCCTCATGGGATGTGTAGTTCTGCAACAGCTGGAGGGCCGTAGTTTGAAGATCCCTGCTCTATATTGATCTTTGTATCCCTAAAGGGAACACCAGCAAGTGTCACACTGGATGAATCTTTGGCAATTTGTTGCCCTCACCCATCCGTGTTTCTAAGCTTAGTAAAAATATAATCTCCTCCCTCTCTCCGCAGTGACCCAAACGGGCCTGGCCTGGCTCATTGGCCACAGTACAGCCAGGATGAAGACTATCTTCAGATTGATATTCAGCAGAAAGCAGCGCAGAGGCTGAAAGACAGAAAATTCAATTTCTGGACCAAAGTCCTCCCCGAGAAGATCCGTAAGATGTCGGAGGAGAACGAAGAGCATGCCGAGCTGTAGAACTTTCCAGACCTTCCCAGAAAAACAGAAGTCATCACTCCACACTCTTCACAGGAAAATACCAAGTTTAATGTCACTAAAGACTGATAATTCAGTTCTGTGTGGAGGTTGGCTGGTGGACATACCTGACATTTTGATGTTGATTTACTAAAGACAATTTTGCAAACTGTGCACTTTGCAAAATGCAGTTGCACTTCTGTGTTGCTGTTTTGGAGAGAACCCAAAATTTGGGATTTCACTTTCAATGATGACGGCAAACAGGACACATAGAGAGGGTGAATCTCACTAACGGGAGCACAAACAGCAATAAAAACAGAATAATTAATCTTGCGCTTGTGGCTTAACCCCTGGTCCGTTGCACTGATGAACACCCAATGGGGGTTATTTACGAAAGGCAAATCCACTTTGCACTGCAAGTGCACTTGGAAGTGCAGTCGCTCTCAATCTAAGGGGTAGATCTGAAATGAGTGGAAGCTCTGCTGATTTTATCATCCAATCATATACAAGCTAAAATGCTGTTTTTTTATTTTCCTTGCATGTCCCCCTCGGATCTACAGCGACTGCACCTCCAAGTGCACTTTCAGTGCAAAGTGGATTTTCCTTTAGTAAATAACCCCCAATATCTCCCCAGATATTAATCACAATTTTTAGCAACATGCAGTGTTCTAAATTCCCCTAAACTGATCGTGCAAACTATTTGTGAGTTGTCACTTTAATGAGATATTCTTCACACATGCCATGGGTATATGTGGAATTACACCCCAAAACACATTCTGCTACTTCTCCCGAGTATGGGAATATCTAGGGTTGCCACCTTTTCTTCAAGTCAAACCCGAACACTTTAGGGGCGCACAGTGATTTTTTTATAGATATATTTTGCTAAAAAAATAACATTTCTAATCATATGAAGTTAATAACAAGAGTCCCCTTTTACATCAGAGTCCACAGAGTTCCCCTTTTACATCTGAACTCGCAGAGTTCCCTTACACTGTAAGAGGGGACTATGCAGACTCTGATGTACCAGACAACACTGGGGACTCTAACATAAGGGATGCTCTGGGAACCTTAATTTAAGAGGGAACACTGAGTACTCTGATGTACGGAGAGGTCTCTGATGTAAGGGGGAACACTGAGGCCTCTGGTGTAAAGGGGAACTCTGATGTAAGAGGTGCTCTGAGAACCCTGATTTTACCTTACTGTACTCACTCAGAGGCAGGAGAGAGAAAGGGGGAGACTTCAGTCACAGACAGGGATGGATGGTGAGCTCACTCATCCCTTGGCAGTCAGCACCTCTCACCCAGATGTATCTGAGGCTGCTGGACTTCAAATTTCTGGCCCCAATTTCCTTTTCTGAGGCACAGAGCCAGGGATTGGAGTGTGGGTAGACACAGAGGGGTAAGGGCAAGAGGAAGAGGAGCAGATCGAGCCCTCTCTCCTTTCCTGTCTGTGTGTGTGTGGGGGGGGGATTGTTAGTGCTGGCTTTGAGCAGCATGAAAGAGAGTGTTACAGACACTCTCAGCTTAGACAACTGCAGCCAGCAACCTTGCTGGGAGGCCATAGTCCAGTCTGAATAATGTGTCCTGGTTTAAGGTAGTCTGAAATCCGGACACATGATTCCAACCCTAATTACAAGCATTCTCCTGGAACGGATTATGCTTGTAATACTTTGTTCCACTGTATTTAGGATCATTCCGCCTCTTCCCCTCCTGTTTTGTTTAAATACTCAACTTGTCTCCATCCCAGGGCTTGAGAAAGGGGCTGCCTCCTCAAAATACAGTACTTTGTCCTGGAGACACACAGATGCGCCTCTTCATCCAGGAAGGGCTTGGAGTACTGGTGGTGACGTAATTTCCGATACCTGTGAGAATGCATTGGTGCAGACTGTATCGGAACCTGGACGGCAGTTGTCGTATTGGTCTATTCATCCTCACCTTTGCTGTTAGCGTAGTGGCAGCCCCCACCTTGATAGGCCACAAGTTTTTGGGGGATTTTATGGCTCAACACAACATCACAGCGCCACCTGCTGGATATGTTGGAGAGTCTTCTTTACTTTTATATGTGAGCGGATCTTTTATGCTTACCATTGTTTTTCTATTAAAGTGGACACATTAATTTATTCTGGAGGCATTTTTTTTTATTGGGAAATATCTTCTAGGATTGCCTATTTAACTCTTTTGGATCATGGTTGATCATGTGGTTTGTTTATTCAGGGGCATAGGAGGACAATTGACATGTGGGTCGGATTTTCAATGCTCATTTGGAGAGATAGATAGATAGATAGATAGATAGATAGATAGATAGATAGATAGATAGATAGATAGATAGATAGATAGAGCATCCTTGGCACATTTTTATACTACATCCCAGGACTTTGTGCACTTTCCTTAAAGTTTTAGGCGGGGTTCACACTATCATTGCATGCGGCTCACAGCAGGAGTCCGGTGCGTCCTCGTTCAATGTTTCAGGTCTGATTTCACCCTGAATTTTTGTGTGAATTTGGACCTGAAACAGACCAAAAGACGCACGGGGCACCTGTACAAATTCACACCGGCGCCGCAGAGGAGATAAGTGAACTGGCTCCAAAGAGAGACGGTCAAATCCTACTGCTATTGCGAATTGGTTGGCCGCATCCAATTCGCAGTAGTGTGAACCCAGCCTAAAACATACATGTATAAGTGGAATGACAAAGATGAGGAGCTTAAAATATCCTTGTGTCAATATCCAGTGCTGGTTGCTCCATATTTTTCTATGGGATGTATTGTCCAAACAGATGCCTCCGGTTGAGGTTTAGGAGCAATTCTGTCCCAAGAGGTCAATGGGGCGGAACACCCTGTGGTCTTTCTCAGCAGGAAGTCAAGGGCCACCAAGAAAGTTGAGGGCCACCAAGAAAAACATCTCCATAGTGGAGCCAGAGTGCCTGGCCATCAAGTGGACTTTAGATTCCCTGCGATATTTTCTTTTCATCAGGGGGTTCTGTTTGGTATCAGATCATGCCCCACTGACCTGGAAGAGACAGATCAAGTAGATGAATGCTAGAGTAACAGGTGGCTCTTGGCCCCTCAAGAATTTAAATTTGTAGTAGAACACAGACCTGGGAAACAACAGTAGAATGCTGATGCCCTCACTAGAGTATGCTAATAAGTGTCCCACATTGCCTCAGGCTTCTCCACCTTGGGGCAGAGAGTTATGTACA